>NC_133658.1:908721383-908908883 GCF_037893015.1 Macrotis lagotis
TTGGTACTCCTACAGTTCAGCTGGTCTCCTAGGAGGCATGGTCACCATCTTGGAAGAGAAAACTCTACTGAGTCAAGATGCTTTTTTATGTAGCCAATAAGGAGTCTCTATTCTGCCTCCTGGGAATATGAATTTTCTGTCCCATTCTGTCAATTGTATGACTATAAAGATGTGGTCCACTGTAGGAAATTGCCTGAAAAACCTTATGTTTTCCATTCATATTATTTCATCATGAATGACCTCAAATTTTATAGGGAACACTAAGTTTTCTGAATTTGTAAAATGTGATCTGAGAGAGCTCTGAACCTGGACTCTCCTCTTCTGTGCCATAGGGAGAAGAAGGTTGGATAACCTCTATTCTGCTACCTCTCACTTTTCTCTCCCAACACTACATATGCCTTATAAATGTATTATTTTCCAGGAAACATTTACAAGACCTTGGGTTTGAGGTCAACTAATGAAAATACAATTTTCTCCCTTCATCTGATTGTGACATGAAAAAATTATGTTCAAATATGTAATGTGCTGAAAGAGAGTATATCTATGTGTGTGTATATATACATGTATATGTGTGTGTTTATATATGTATATATGTATGTATGTATGTATGTATAACAAGATTAGCAATGATGAATTTTGAATGGCAACTAACAGAACACCATGGCACATGGGCACTTAATATTCCTTCATAATGATGTCTGGGTATCTTAAAATTAAGTAAAACCCTTTCCAATGTCTTCTGTTTGTCTTTGAGAATCATTGATTGATAGGTTAGTCTTTAGTGCTTTCAGAAGAATAGACACATATAGACACGCCCAAAAACTCCCTTGAAACATGGCAAGTTATTTTCAACTAAATTTTAAATTGGCATATGAATCAGCAGATGCTAATACCTCTTATTCCTCTTTTATCATAATGACTCTATTCATAATCGGGGGTAAGATTTTTTTCTGATTTGGCAGCTTCCCTTTTTTTACATCTTGCAAAACAATCTATCCATGCTTTCAAAATTGAATCCTCTCCAATGTAGATTATTTCTGGGTGTACTTAGCCCAGTTCAGTTATTCTCTCTGATTTTATATTCTTAGGTGCCATTTCTGTCTTTTCATCAATCTGAGTGCAAATATGTCAGTTCCATTGTCTTGGATAATGAACACAGATTACTAGGAGGAAGCTGGCAGATCGATTCCATTTTTTGCCTCTTTGTTGTCCTTTTGGGTTTTTTTCTTTTCAAATTTTCTTTTCTATTATTGTGGACTTGGCAAATGTCCATAAATGTGATCATTTACATCTCTAGGGGAAAAAAACAGGAAAGGGGAACTGTATACGAAACTGAGAACTTCTGTTATATATTACTTTTTTTTAGTATATAATAAATTTACCACGGTATTTCCAAAATGGCAATACTCATTTTTGCCTTTCTCATCTTCCTTTCAGTCTCTCATTTATTATTTTAGGGGTTTTTTTGGCAAGGCAATGGCATTAAAGTGGCTTGCCCAAGGTCACATAACTAGGTAATTATTAAGTGTCTGAGGTTGGATTTGAACTCAGGTACTCCTGACTCCAGGGTCAGTGCTCTATCCACTATGTTGCCCCTCTCATTTATTTTTAAATGTATTATTGATGCCATTTTATTTTTTTCATTAATATCATTACTGCCCCCTTCCTCCCCTCTCCAAAAAAAATCCTCTCTTTAATGATTAAGTATAAACAAGAAAAACATACCCACATATTCTGCCCCAACTAGTTCCTTGTTTCTCTATCAATAGATGGGAAATATGATTCATCACTGTTCTCCCAGTGTTGTGACTGTTCCCTGCATTGATGAGGATTCTGAATTCTTACAAAGTGGTTTTTCTTTACAATGTTTTTGTAACAGTTTATATAACTTATCTCTAGGTTGTAGTTACCTCACTTTGAATCAGTTCATTAAAATCTTCCAATGTTTCACTGAATCTTTTATATTTGGAGGAATGTGTTGAGAAATGTTTAACGATCAAATCTTCTAAAATGCATGACAATATTTTAGGTTTAAACTGCATTATTACCATTCCCTTCATCACTCCCTTAATTCTAGATAATCAACAAAAGAATAAATCCAGCATTTGTAGCATTTGCTGATTTCCAAAAAATAAATGCTCACAAAGAAAATTTAATAACTGACTCTTGTGAACCTTTACAAGCTGGCTCCAGCACATCCTGTCTTTTCTTTGGGCAAAATAGTATTCCAGTATATTAATATGCCACAATTTGCTCAGGCATTGCCCAATTGTTGGGTACTCTTTCTTAGCTTCCAGTTTTGTACCACTATTATAAATATTTTTATACACATGGGTTCTTTTCCTATTTTTTTGATCTCTCCAAAGAATATACCTGAGTCATATCACTGGGTTAAAGTTTAGTGGTTCTTTGAATATTGTTGCAAATTGCCTTCTAGAATAGCTAGACCAATTCTCTGCTCCACCAACAGTGCATTAATATGCCTACCTTCCCATTTCCCCTCCAACAATTATTATTTTCTATTTATTGGCTATTTTTTATAATTTGATGAGTTTGAGGTAGGATCTTAAGAGTTGCTTTAATTGACTTTTCTCTCATTATTAGTTATTGGAACCATTTTCCCATAGGTTGTTGAAAACTTACATTTCTACTTTTGAGAAAAGAAGGCTTTGATCATTTATCTTCTGAAGAATAACCCTTACATAATATATATAATATATTAAGATTATATATATAATATATATTTTAAGCAATTTCTTATTTATAGAATATCAGAGCCTTGATAAAATTTGCTACAAAGAATTTTTCCCAATTAATTATTTGTACTCTCATTTTAACTTCTTGACTTTGTTTATGTAACAATTTTCAGTTTTAGGTAATTAGAATTGAGTATTTTATCCCCTATGATTGTCGCTATCCCTGATTCATCAATCCTTTCCCTAACCATAACTGTGAAAGGTATCTTCTTCCTTATCCTCTAGAGTTTTAGGTCTAGTTGAAAGTTATTGGGGTATATAGTATGGGATGTTGGTTTAAACCTGAGATTCCCAGACAATCCCCCAATCCTTACACACACACACACACACACACACACACACACACACACACACACACCCCAAGGGGTAGATTTCATGAGACCCATGCACTTGAAAGTGAAAATTGTACATATTTATTTTCACTAGCCTCTATCTAAAACTTAGCATTTCCTTCAATTATGTAGGTGATGTAAGTATATCATAGTAGTATTGCAGTGTCCATGACTTTGTTACCAAGAGAAATATCTATTTAAAAATCACAATATAGGTGTTGAAGATATCTCTTTGGGGGGGAGGGGGGAGCCAGGTAGTGGGGTTAAGTAACTTGCCCAAGGTTATACAACTAGGTAATTTTTTCTTTAAGAGTCTGAGGCTGGATTTGAATTCAGGTTCTCCTGACTCCAGGGTCAGTGTTCTATCCACTGCACCACCTAGCTGCCCCCTTTATGCTAATCATTATTTCAAAAAGTAATATAGGTATTAGATTTGCCACTAGCTGGCAAGTGATCAGTCTTCCTGTCTACAATCTATGTTGTTCTTTCATTCAGTACTGTCTGATTTTTCGTGACCCCATGGATCACAGCATACCAGGCCCTTTCATCCTTCATTATCTTTCCAAGAATGCCCATGTTCATGCTTATTGTTTCTATGATGCCATCTATCCATCTCATCCTTTGCTATCCTCTTTTCCTTTTGCCTTCAATCTATCCAAATATCAAGGTCTTCCTCAATAAGTCCTATATACTCATTATGTGGCCAAAGTATTCACGCTTCAGCTTCAGTATTTGACCTTTCAATGAATCGCCTGAAATAATTTCTTTTATGTATTCACGAATTTGATCTTCTTGTGATTCAAAGGATTCTCTAAAGTACTCTACAATTCTAAATCCAAAAGCATCAGTTCTGCAGTATTCAGCTTTACTTATAATCAACTATCCCAGACACACAATGTGACTGACTAAATGGACCTTTGTCATCAAGGTGATGTCTCTGCTTTTTAGTAGGCTATCCACATTTGCCATAACTTTTCTTCCAAGGAGGAAACTCCTTTTAATTTCATGGCTGCAGTCACCATCTGTAGTGATCTTTGAGCCTAAGAAATAAAATCTGACACTTCTTTCATTTCTTCTCCTTCTATTTTTGCTAGGAAGTGATGGCACCACTTGCCACGATCTTAGTTTTCTTTTTTCTATTAATCTTCAAGGCAGCTTTTACACTCTCCTCTTTCATCTTCATCTTTCATCTCCTCTTTCATCTTTCATCATCATCAAATGGCTTCATTTTCTACCATCAAAATAATATCATCTGCATATCTGAGATTGCTGATATTTCTCCCAGAAATCTTAATTCTGACTTTTGACTCATCCAATCTGACATTTCACATGAAGCATTCTTTATACAAGTTAAATAGGGTGACAATATATAGCTTTGTCATTTTCCTTTTCCATTATTAAAGCAATCAATTGTTCCATGTGTGGTTCAAATTGTTGCTTCTTGGTCCTCATACAAATTTTTCAGGAGACAAGTAAGATAATCTGGTACTCCCAACTCTTGTTATTTTTTTATTTAGTTTTACATGTAAAAACAATTTTTAACATTCATCTTTAAAGCTTTTGAGTCTCCCTCCCCACCCCACCCCACTTGGATAAGGTTAGCAATTTCATATATACTGTGTAGTCAACCAAAACATTTTCATTATAATCATGTTGTGAAAGAAAACAGATGAAAATAAAACATCAAAAGATAAAGTAAAAAGTATGCTTCAATCTGTATTTAGACACTATCACTTCTTTTTCTGGAAATGGGTAGCATTTTTCATCATGAGTCTTTCTGGGTTGTCTTGTATCATTTTATTGCTGAGATTAGCTGCCATTCCCAGTTGATTGCTGTCACTTTGTACACAATTACATTTCACTTTACATCAGCTCATGTAACTCTTTTCAGGTTTTTCTGAAAGTATCCTGTGCACCATTTCCAAGAGCAGAATAGTATTCCAACATAATTACACCCATCAGTTAGTTCAGCCTTTCTCCAATTGATGGGCATCCCCTCAGTTTTCAACTCCCTGCCACTAGAAAGGAGCAGCTATAAATATTTTTGTACATACAGGTCCTTTTCCTTTTTAGTGTTTTTTTTTTATCTTTTGGGGGATACAGACCTAGTAGTGGCATTTCTAGATATATTTCTGGAGTATGGATGGTTCCATAACCCTTTGAGCATAGTTCTAAACTGTTCTACGGAATAGTTGAATCAGTTCACAACTCTATCAAAAATGAATTAATGTCTTATTTTCACCATATCTTGTCCAACATTTGTCATTTTCCTTTTCTGTCCTATTAGTTGATCTAGCAGGTAGTATATAGTACCTCAGAATTGTTTTAATTTGTAGCTCTCCAATCAATAGTGACTTAGGACTTTTTTTATATAGCTACAGCCTTGATTACTTCATCAGAAAACTGTTCATATCTTTTGGTCATTTGGCAATGTTTTTATTTTATAATTTTTTAATAAATTTGACTCAATTCTATATATTTTGAGAAATGAGCCTTTTATCAGAAAAATCTGATTCAAATGTTTTTCAGTTACAATTACTAACTGTATTTCTTTCCATCCTGTGTTCCCCCTTGCTTATTCCTTTCTCTCCCTCCTTTCATTCTCTCCCTCCTCAAAAATGTTTTGCTTATAACTACCACCTCACCCAATCTTCTATCACCCCCCTCTTATCCCTTCTCTTCCTTCTTTCCTGTAAAGCCAGATTTCTATGCCCAATTGAGTGTAAATGCTATTCTTTCTTTCAACAACCCTTCTCCTTTAGCTCCCCCCCTCTTTCCCTCCACTGTATAAGCTTTCTCTTGTCTCTTTTATGTGAAATAATTTACTTCCATTCTACCCCTCCTTTTCCCTCTCTCACTCCTTAATTTTTTAGACATCATCCCTTCATATTCAATTCACACCTGTGCCTTTTGTCTATAAATTCTTCTCCCAACTGCCCTAATAATGAGAAAGTACTTATGAGTCCAAGAATCACCTTTCCATATAGGAATTTGAGTAGGCCTTTATATATGGTATAATTTTAGATCTAGTATGACTACACCCTCTTCCCTGTTTTTTCATGATTTTCTTTGATAAATCTGATCTGTTCTTCCTCTTGATGAATTTTCTTTTTGTTCTGTGAACTAACATTTTGTTTCAAAGTTTATTCGATGTCTTGTTTTTCCATCATAGTCATTCCTGAGTATACATAAATAGTCCTTTTCTCTCCCTGTTCAGAGATCCTTATCTTGTTAAAAAAATTGTTTCAAAAACAAACAAAAACAGTCACCATATCAACCATATCTAACAGCACATACAGCATTCCATAGTTCATCTCTTCCACAAGAGGCAAAAGGTGTTTCTTATCTCTAGTCCTTGTATTTGCAAAATGCAGTTTCATTTTCTCCCATTTACATTGTTGTGGTCATGGGGTAGACTAATTTCCTGATTTTTATATTTCAATTTGCACTAGTTCCTGTAAGTCTTCCCATATGTCTATGAATACTTCGTATTTCTCATCTGTTGTGACACAATGAGTAGATAGAAATTACAAAGAAGAAAATTTAGGACTGATGTCAGAAATATCTTTTTAACAATTAGAACTATCCAAAAATGGCTCTTCAGAAGGACCTGTATTTCCTCTTCTTGAAGGTTCTCAAAAAGACAATGGATAACCATGCTTCAAGAATGTTATAATATGTGAGGGTGTTTTTCATATGGGCTTGAAACAACTGGCCACCAAAGTCCCTTCCAATTCTTAAATTAAAGGATTCTAGGATTCTCAAATTACAATGCATTATATCTACTTATCTATATGTTATATTTATATGACAAGGGTATAGGATGTGTTCAGAGAAGACTAGTACTACTGGTATAAAGGCTGCTTTCCACCTTTGGTGTCCACCTGATCTATCATCTATGTGGTTCCAAGAAGCTATAGCATATACAATGTCTACACCCCAATAAATTATTTTGGCAGATAGGTTAAAACAAGTTGAAGGTAACCAAGGGGTCTCAAGCCTGTCACTGGGTTAGGGGGATATCTTCCCCAAATACATGAAGACTTCCTCTGGCAGAATGGGTAGATGAAAGCAACTTGTTTGAAAGGCCATGAAACAAATCATCAGCTGCATCTTGAGCCATCAGCTTGCCAGATCAAGAGTCTTGACTGTCTTGCCACTGGACTATGATGATTCTGAGAGAGTGAGGTTGACAATGTGGTGCAACTCTGTCTAACTTAAATTCAATTTAAATGCAAATGAAAGGATATCAACCAAACCATTTTACCTATCTTAAAGTCCTATGTTGACAGGCAAGTGACAGTGCAGATGCACTGGGAACTGTAGTCCCAACCCTGCACAAAGGCAGCCAAAGTTATAGGGTTGTCTCCCCAGTGGAAGCAGCAATTGGATCTGACAGCCCTTTGGATATCTGGGCAAGCTTTAAAGGATTACCTTTAAAGGATTACACTCACCTCTGGATGTGAAGAAGGGGCCAGACAAGGTTCCCTAAAAAATCATCTGTTTACCTAATCCTGGTCTGATTACAACAATAGGCCAGGATCCCATCCTGAAGTCAAAACAACAAAAAAAGTAGCAAAAACCTTCTTCAAAGATTATTCCACTCAACATCAGTACATGGAATGTATGCATACACACAGACAACACAAAATCTAGTAGACCTGAAAGACAAACAGCTCTTGTTGCAAGAGAACACAGCAAGTATTACATCAAAATAGCAAGACTGAGTGAAATGGCGGGCAGCAAGGTGGCGCAGTGGATAGAGCACCGGACCTGGAGTCAGGAGTACCTGAGTTCAAATCCAGCCTCAGACACTTAATAATGTGTGGCTTTGGGCAAGCCACTTAACCCCATTGCCTTGCAAAAACTAAAATAAATAAATAAATAAATAAATAAATAAATAAATAAATAAATAAAGACTGAGTGAAACGAGGCTAGCAAATGAAACTCAGTTTACTGTAGTTGAAGCTAGATACACATTTTTTTTTCCTGGAGCAGCTACAAGTGAAGGAGAACTCTCTGAGGCTGGTGTAGTTTTTGCAATCAAAACTAATATAGTAAACAAGATTGTAGGCCTACCAAAAGGAGGGAACAACAGGCTTATGACAATGCAGGAAAAAACCACATCAACATTATCAGTGCCTGTGCTCCTACAATGATAAGGTTAAAGAAAAATTATATGGCATCCTGTAGATCTTATCATCAATGCATCAAAAGAGGATGAGTTTATAATTCTGAATATCTTTATTTATTTATTTGTCTGTTTATTTATTTATTTATTAAAGGCAATGGATTTAAGTGACTTGTCCAAGGTCACACAGCTAGGCACTTAAGTGTCTGAAGCCGAATTTGAACTCAGGTCCTCCTGATTCCAGGGCTGGTATTCTATCCAATATGCCACCTAGTTGCCCCCTTTTCTAGATATCTTTAATGCCAGAGTAGGCCCAAGTAGCAGACATTGCAGGGAATCCTTTGGAAGAATGGAGTTGGAAACAAAAAGAGTGGTCATCTACTACTGAAAATTTGTGCATCTCATGCCTCCTTATCACCAACACTGTCTTTCATTTACCTAAACACAATAATGCACCCTTGCAGAAAATACTGGCATTTAATAGATTATATGATTATAAGGAAAAGAGAAAGGATATGAGAGTAAAAAATGGCAATGAGTGGTACAGAGTGCTGGACTGATCATACTTATCTTCTCCAAGTTAAATATTAACATTCGGGGAGCTAGGTGGTGTAGTGGATAAAGCACCAGCCCTGAAGTCAGGAGTACCTGGGTTCAAATCCGGTCCCAGAAACTTAATAATTACCTAGCTGTGTGGCCTTGGGCAAACCACTTAACCCTGTTTGCCTTGCGAGAAAGTAAAATAAATAAATAAATAAATATTAACATTCAACAGAAGTGGCAGCTCCAAGACCAACTGAATACAAGAAGAGTTAATATCAAGAGACTAAAGTGTCTTTCCGAGCAGGAACAGTTTGTTACTAACTTGGAGTGAAAGTTGAGCCAATACAAAGTTGACAACAATAGCAGAAAAGGAATGGACAGCTTTCAGAGATTTGGTGTACAGTGCTGCATTTGCTCTTTTGGGTCACAAACATCAAGACTGGTTTGAAAAAAATGATGGAGAAATACAGAATGTGCTAAATAAAAAATGAGAACTCCACAGAGTTTACCAGCAGAATTGATGCTGTTTACCATGGGATGGGGAATACTGAAATCAATTTGAAACAGATTTTGTAAATTTTTTGTTTGTACTGTTAAAAAAAGATCATTCTTCCTCCTACACTATTGAGACACTCTGTCTTGACCTTCAGTCTAACCTTGGCCATGTTCTCATGGTGGGGCAAGCTAGGTTATGCAGAATACATCAATTCCATGATGGTGTGCTTACCGAGGTTCTGGCCAAGATGGCAGAGAAGACAGGCACAGTTATAAAATCTCCTGATCTTCCCCTATATATGATATGAAACAAACCTCTTAATAGAAATCCGATCAACAAAACCCAGAAAGAAAAGCCAGGAGAAAGAACATCTATTTTCTATGACTCAGACAGAATGATTTAAAAATATTTCCTCCTTAAAAAGGGGGAATGGGGGGGGCGGCTTGGTGGTGCAGTGGATAGAGCACCAGCTCTGGAATCAGGAGTACTTGAGTTCAAATTTGACCTCAGACACTTATTAATTACCTAGCTGTGTGGCCTTGGGCAAGCTGCTTAATCCCATTTGCCTTGCAAAAACCTAATAAAAAGGGGAGGGGACAGGAAGGAGACAGGACAAAGAAGGGGATTGAATGGGGTAAATCTCATTACATTAAGAGGTACAAAAGACCTATGGTAATAGAGGGGAAGAAGGGAGGAGGTGGAGGCAGCTAAGGTGGCTCAGTGGATAGAATACCAGCCCTGGAGTCAGGAGTACCTGAGCTCAAATCCAGCCTCAGACATTTAATAATTACCTACCTGTGTGGCCTTGGTAAAGCCAATTAACCCCATTGCCTTGCAAAAAAAAATCTAAAAAAAAAAAAGAAGGGAGGAGGTGAGAAATGAATCTTCCTGAATTTTCCTCTCATCAGACTTGGCTTAAAGTTAACTTACACACACATTCAGTTAACTTAAAAAAAATCTTACCTTTCCAATATTAAAAGGAAAAAAAAAGGAGGGGGGAATGGAGACAGGAAGGAGAGAAAAGGGGGAACTAACAGAAAGAAGGGAAGGGGAAAGGGGAAATAAAGGGGAGGGTGGATATAGGCAGGCAAACACACTGAAGGAGGTCATATTTAGAAACAAAATACTAGGAAATAAGGATTGGGGTGGCTAGGTGGTGTAGTGGATAAAGTACCGGCCTTGGAGTCAGGAGTACCTGGGTTCAAATCCGGTCTCAGACACTTAATAATTACCTAGCTGTGTGGCCTTGGGCAAGCCACTTAACCCCATTTGCTTGCAAAAACCTAAAAAAAAAAGTCACACAGGAAATAAGGATAAAGGGAAGAAAGGGGGAAAATACAAACAGAGGGAAGATAGCATGGAGGGCAATAAAGAGTTAGTAATTATAACTTTGAATGTGAATGGGATGAACTCTCCCTTAAAACATAATTGAACAGTAGAGTGGATTAAAAACCAGAATCCTACAATATGCTGCTTACAAGGAACTCATTTGAAGCAGAGAGATACATATAGAGTAAAGGTAAAAGGTTACTTCAGCTGAAGGGAAGAAAGCAGGGGTAGCAATCCTTATCTCAGACAAAGCATTGGCAAAAATAAATAGTGTTAAGAGAGATAAGGAAGGAAACTATATCCTCCTAAAAGGTACCATAAACAATAAAGTAATTTCAATACTAAATAGGTATGCACCCAATGATATAGCATCCAAATTCTTAGAGGACAAGCTGAAAGAACTAGAGAAAGATATAGACAGCAGAACTCCACTAGTGGGAGACCTCAACCTCCTGCTCTCATATTTAGATAAATTGAATCATAAAATAAACAAGAAAGAAGTTAAGGTAAATAGATTGTTAGAAAACCTAGATATGGTAGACTTATGGAGGAAACTGAATAGGGATAGAAAGGAATATACCTTTTTCTCTGCAGTACATGACACTTACACAAAAATTGACCATGTATTAGGACATAAAAACCTAATAATAAATTGCAGAAAGGCAGAAATAGTGAATACATCATTCTCAGAGCATAATGCAATAAAAATCATATGCAGTATTGGGCCAGGTAGATATAGACCCAGAACTAATTGGAAACAGAATAACCTCATTTTTAAAAATGAGTGGATCAAACAACAAATTATAGAAAGAACTAATTATTTCATCATAGATAATGATGATAATGAAACAACATACCAAAACCTATGGGATTCACTCAAAGCAGCTGTCAGGGGATCTATTATATCTTTAAATGCTTACATGAATAAATTAGAGAAAAAGGAAATCAATGAACTAAATATGCAACTAAAAAAATTAGAGAAAGAACAAATTAAAACCCCCCATTAAATACCAAATTAGAAATTCTAAAAATTAAAGGAGAAATTAATAAAATCAAAAGCAAAATAACTTAAATTAATAAATGAAACCAAGAGTTGGTTTTATAAAAAAACAATAAAATTGATAAACCTCTGATCAATTTGATTAAAAAAAGAAAGAAAACCAAATTGCTAGTATCATAAATGAAAAAGGTGAACTCACCACCAATGAGGAAGAAATTGAAGTAATAATTCAGAATTATTTTGCCCAACTCTATGCCAATAAATTTGACATTTAAGTGAAATGGATGAATATTTACAAAAATATAAGTTCCCCAGGTTAAATGAAGAGCAGATTAAATACCTAAAAAACCCTATCTCAGAAAAAAAAGAAATTCAACAAGCCATCATTGAACTCCCTAAGAAAAAATCTCACAAATAAATTCTGCCAAACATTTCTTTTTAGGTTTTTGCAAGGCAAATGGGGTTATGTGGCTTGCCCAAGGCCACACAGCTAGGTAATTATTGAGTGTCTGAGGCCAGATGTGAACCCAGGTACTCCTGACTCCAAGGCCAGTGCTTTATCCACTATGCTACCTAGCCACCCCAATTCACAAGTGAATTCCACCAAACATTTAAGGAACAGTTGGTTCTAATTCTATATATAAACTCTTTGGAAAAATAGGGGAAGATGGAACTCTGCCTAATTCTATGACACCAATATGGCACTGATACCTAAACCAGGAGGAGTTAAAACAGAGAAAGAAAATTATAGAACAATCTCCCTGATGAAGGTAGATACAGAAATCTTAAATAAAATCTTAGCAAAACGATTACAAGTTATCACTAAGATAATGCATTATGACCAAGTAGGATTTATCCCAGGAATGCAGGGTTGCTTCAATATTAGGAAAACTGTTAGCATAATTAATTATATCAAGAACAAACCTATCAGAAAATATATGATTTTATCAATAGATGCTGAAAAAGCTTTTGACAAAATACAACACCCATTCCTAATAAAAACACTAGAGATTGTAGGAATAAATGGACTGTTCCCTAGAATGATAAGCAGCATCTATCTGAAACCATCAACAAGCATGATATTCAAAGGGGAGAGGCTAGAGGCATTCCCAATAAGATCAGGGGTGAAACAAGGATGCCCATTATCACCACCACTATTCAATATTGTATTAGAAATGTTAACTTCAGGGCAGCTAATTAGTGCAGTGGATAGAGCACCGGCCCTGGAGTCAGGAGTACCTAAGTTCAAATCCGGCCTCAGACACATAATAATTACCTACCTGTGTGGCCTTGGGCAAACCACTTAACTCCATTTGACGTGAAAAAACTAAAAAAAAATGTTAGCTTCAGCAATTAGAGAAGAAAAAGGAATTGGAGGATAGAATTGGAAAGGAAGAGACAAAACTCTCACTCTTTGTAGGTGACATGATGGCCTACCTAGAGAATCCCAAGAAATCATCCAAAAAACTACTGGAGACAATTAGCAACTTTAGCAAAGTTGCAGGATATAGAATAAACCTTCATAAATTCTCAACTTTTCTATATATGACTAGCAAGATACAGCAGGAAGAGCTAAAAAAAGAAATCCCATTCACAACATAAAATACCTGGGAGTCTATTTGCCAAGGCAGACTCAGAAACTTTTTGAAAACAATCACAAAACACTTCTCACACAAATTAAACCAGATTTAAATAACTGGACAAACATCAACTGCTCATGGATAGGTAGAGCTAATATAATAAAAAATGACAATTCTACCAAAACTAAACTCCCTGTTTAGTGCCCTACCAATCAAAATTCCAAAAAATTACTTTAATGAATTAGAAAAAGTTGTGAGTAAATTCATATGGAGAAATAAAAAGTCAAGAATTTCCAGGGATTCAAAGAAAAAAAGTGCAAAAGAAGGTGGCTTAGCCCTACCAATCTAAAATTATATTATAAAGCATCAGTCATCAAAATTGTTTGGTATTGGCTAAGAAATAGAGTGGTGAATCAGTGGAATAGACTAGGTACGATAGCAGTAAACGATTATGGTAATCTGCTGCTTGATAAACCCAAAGAGTCCAGCTATTGGGATAAAAATTCTCTCTTCCATAAAAACTGCTGGGTAAATCAGAAGTTAGTATGGAAGAAACTTAGATTAGACCAACACCTCACACCCTATACCAAGATAAAATCAAAATAGATATAGGATTTAAACATAACTTAATATCAATATTATAAGCAAACTAGAAGATCAAGGACTAGTTTACCTGTCAGATCTGTGAAAAGGGGAGCAGTTTATGACTAAGGAAACAAACTAGATGATTTTGATTACATTAAATTAAAAAGCTTTTGCACAGACAAAACCGTTGTAACCAAGATCAAAAGAAATGTAGTAAACTGGGAAACAATCTTTACAATTAGTGTTTCTGACAAAGGACTCATTTCTAAAATATAAGAGGGGTGGCTAGGTGGTGTAGTGGATAGAACAATGGCCTTGGAGTCAGGAGTACCTGAGTTCAAATCCGACCTCAGACACTTAATAATTACCTAGCCGTGTGGCCTTGGGCAAGCCACTTAACTCCATTGCCTTGAAAAATCTAAAATAAATAAAATAAAATAAAATACACAGAGAACTGAGTCAATTTTTTTTTAAAAGTCATTCCCCAATTGACAAATGGTCAGAGGATATGAAAAGGCAATTTACAGATGAGATCAAAGTGATCCATAGTCATATGAAAAATTGCTCTAAATCATTACTTATTAGAAAAATGCAAATTAAAGCTTCTCTGAGGTACCACCTCACATCTCTCAGACCGGCCAATATGACCAGAAAGGACAATGATCATTGTTGGAAGGGATGTGGGAAATCTGAGACACTAATACATTGTTGGTAGAGCTGTGAACTCACTCATCTAACCTTTCTGTAGAGCAATGCCAAAGGGCAACAAAAAACGTGCATACCCTTTGATCCAGCAATACCACTATTGGGTCTATACACTGAAGAGATAATGAAAAAGGGTAAAAACATCACTTGTACAAAAATATTAGTAGCAGCCCTGTTTGTGGTGCCAAAGAATTGGATATCAAGTAAATGTCCTTCAGTGGCTTAGCAAACTGTGGTATATGTGTGTCATAGAACACTATTGTTCTATTAGAATCCAGAAGGGATGGGAAATCAGGGAAGCCTGGAAGGATGTGAATGAACTGATACTGAGCCAGAAAAACATTGTACACCCTAACATAGGGGTGAAGATCAACCTTGATGGATTTACTCATTCCATCAGTGCAACAGCCAGGAACAATGTTATGCTATCTGCAATGGAGAATACCATCTGTATCCAGAAAAAGAACTGCAGTTTGAACAAAGACCAAGGACTATTACCTTTAATTTAGAAAAAAAAATCTGATATCTTTTTGTCTGATCTTGTTATCTCTTACACTTTATGTCTCTTCCTTAAGGATATGATTTCTCTCTCATCACATTCAGTTTGGATCAATGTATACCATGGAAACAATGTAAAGCCTGGCAGATTGCCTCCTGTGGGGGGTAGGGGGAGGGAAGTAAGATTGGGGGGAAAATTGTAAAACTCAAAATAAAAAAATTTTTTAAATATTAAATAGAAAAAAAAAGAAAACTGACGATGATCTCACACTTTCCCAGTCATGGAGTGATATATGGTTATATGCTTGCTCCCATGTGTTTTGGAATGATATTTTCAGTCATGTTGTCAAATACCTTCAGCTACCCCAGTGATGGTAAATTGGACAACTTGAAAAGGCTTCAAGACAAGACCAGAGAGAAGGGAGTGTTTGTTTTGTTTTCAGATGATTGTGCATTTTATGCAACTTCTGAAGCTGAAATTCAGTGAAGCTTAGAGCAAGTCTCTGCTGCTTGGGCTAATTTTGGCCTAAAAAAATAACACCCAGAAAACACAGGTGCTCCATCATCCAGCTCTATACTACTCTTATGTGAAACCATTGATTGCAGCAAATAAAGAAGCTGTGAATACAGTGGATAAGTTCACTTAGCTTGGCAGTATACGTTCCAGGGATGTACACACTGATAATGAGATTGACCCACACATTGCCAGAGCTAGGTCAGTGCTTGAGAGGCCCACAACGAAAGTGGGAGAAAAGAGCTATTAGACTGACTTCCAAACTGAAGGCCTACAGAGCCATTGTGCTGATCTCATTGTGGTATGCTTGTGAAACCTGGACAGCATACTAGCCCCATGGGAGGAAATTGAATCACTTCCTTTAACTTGTCTAAGGAAGATTCTGAAGATGAGCTGGCAGGAGAAAATACCAGACCCTGAGGTCCTTTCTTGAACTAAACTGACAAGCATTCAAACTCAGCCACATAGAGCACAACTCTAGTTGGCTAGTCGTGTGGTTTGAATGCCAAATGTAAGCTTGCCAAAAAAAAAATATTTCATGGCGGACTCACACAGGGCCAGTACTCACAGTGTAGAAGGAGAATTATCTGTCTAGTTTTTTAATAGTGAGAAAATGTTATTTGTGCCTGTCTGATGTTTTCTGACCGCTCCCTGGGCAGCATGCCTAATCAGATGTAAATTCCCTCCTACTGTTCAATGTAACTCCATAGTTAAATGCAAATTCACCAAGATAAAGAGCAACCTCAACTCATCCCTCTACCCCCTCCTCCAACTTCCTGCCTTTCCAAATGGGTACCTGACCTCAATCTCATAGAGGGGGTGGGATTCCCCTTTGCCTGATTTTTCCAGACTATTCCCTGCACAGGAAGTGGGTAAGATTATAAAAGTCTGGCCTAAACTCTCCTGACAAAAGCATTGTCTGCTCTTATAAACTGCTTTCCTTTCTCTCTTTCCCTCATTGTCCCTTTGTTATTCACCTTGTCCTCAAGCAGCTTACTGACTCTGGAAAAAGTTTTATTCTGTGAATTTTGCAGGCTTGTAAAATAAAAATCCTGAGCTTTTCTACCTCTGGGGCTTTTCACTTTAAGAACTCTCATTTTTCTGATGTACCACCAACTTCTCCCACATCAACAGGGGAGTCAGAAGAAGTGGTACAAGGACATTCTGAAGATCTCTCTCTTAAGAACTTTGGAATTGTGCAACATGGAAGACCCTGGCACAGGAATGACCAGCATGGCATGCCCTCATCAGAGAGGGTGCTGTGGTCTATGAACAAAGAAGAATTGAAGTAGCTCAAAGGAAACACGAGATGTGAAATTATGGATCCACTCCAGAGTTCACAAGGACTATTTGTGCCTGACCTTTTAGAGCATTCCAGCTTGTATTGGTTTGATCAGCTATAGTCAAAAACATGATAGAACTAACATAGTGATATTGTTTTCATCCTCTTCATGAATGAAGGAAAACAATCAGCCATCTATAGAACATAATTTATGTAGCCATTACCCAATCGAGAGATTTGTACTTTACTACTACCAAAAATACTGTTATGGGGGGCAGCTAGGTGGCACAGAGGATAGAGCACCAGCCTTGGAGTCAGGAGTACCTGGGTTCAAATCTGAGCTCAGACACTTAATAATTACCTAGTTGTGTGGCCTTGGGCAAGCCACTTTGCCTTGAAAAATCCCCCCCCCCCAAAAAGTGAATGCTGAAATCTATCTCTACCTGTAGTTAGAAAAATACTGCTATGAACATTTTAGTATATATAGGGTCTTGTTCTTTGTCTTTGACTTGCTTGGAGTCTCTGCCTAGCAACAGTATCTCTGAGGGTTTGGACATTTTAGTCATTTTCTTTAGCATAATTCTCAATTGCTTTCCAGAGGGTTTGGATCAATTCACATTTGGTCTATAATGCATTGACTCATTTCATCTATTGACTATTTCCATAGTTCTGATACCTTTGTCAGTTTTCTAAATATAAGGTAAAATTTCTGTTGTTTTCCTTTACATTCTTTTTAAAAATTTTTTATCCTTTACATTATTCTAATTATTAATGATTTTGGAATAGTTTTTCATTTGATTGTCAAATAGTTTCAATTCTTTTAGTAATAATTTTTAACATCTTCTGTCTACTTGGGGAATTACTCTTACTTATATGTTTGTTTTAATTTCTTTGAGTCATTCTCTTGGGAGTAAGACCTTTATTAGAGGATCCTTCTGTTTTATCTGTAAGGGGACTTGCCTAAATATGCCCAGATCACCTGACATGGAAGCCCCCCTGAATTGCATTTTCCTATGTGGTGAAAGTCACCTCCTTTGATTAGAACTATGTGGGTGGTAGTACCTTCCTTTGATTAGAACAGGATGAATCAGCTACCTGCGTCTCTCCCAAGATGGTGGCCCTCGTGTCAGTGCAGGTGGAGTTCGGAGGTGGGGCAGAGCTCTTATTTCATGGTGTAAAGAAGCACCAGGTCACTTTACCCAGTCAAGAGGAGCCCTGGGATATCTGAAACCTTCTCATCTGGATAAGGAAGAACCTGCTGAAGGAGCGACCAGAGCTATTCATCCAGGGAGATAGCATACGGCCTGGGATTCTGGTACTAATCAATGATGCTGATTGGGAGCTACAGGACCAAGACAGCATCCTCTTCATCTCCACACTACATGGTGGTTAGAGCCTCTGTCCTCCCCTGTCTTCAGTTCCTGCAGCTCCCAGGGACCTTCAGGGCAGAAAACATCCAAAATGGGGGAACAAAAGAGACAGAAATTCTACCCCCTCCCCCTTCCCCCACAGCCAGAGCATGTGGGACACCAAGCCTCCCATGACTTTGTCTTCATGGGGAAGAACCAGGAGCAGAAGAACCAGACAGTCCTGCTCTCTTGCCACCTCCCCTTGCTACATCTTTACCACTCCCTTTCCAGCTTTAGCAGCTTTCCCTATGGGAAGGGAAATGAGGCCAGGTACTAAAAATGTGCTGCTTACAGCTTGTGCACTAATGGAAGAAGCTACTACCACCTCCTTCCCCAAAATGGGGAGTGGGGGGTAGCTCTGCCAAGAAACCTGCCATAGATTGCCCCCTCCAATAAGATGTGCCTCAAAGGGAGGTTGTGGTTCTTCTGCCCCCACTACTCTGCAGTCATCTTTTTGAGCTCTGAATCCCTATCCTCCTGCCTTTTATGGAACTGTTCCAATATTCTAAACTGTGTCACCTTGGGCAAGTCATTCATCACTCTGGGTTTCAGTTTGCTTGTCTGTGAAATTGTCTTTTGATGATCTTTAAGAACTCTTTCAAACTCTAGAATTCCAAGACTAAGATTCCTTGCCTCAGTTTCCTCATCTCAGAGCCAAGGCTCCACCTGCCTCTTCCAGTATCATTACTGAGCCTCAGCTGGGGGCCCCTATTCAGTGCTGCCTCTTCCTCCTCCTTCTGCCTGGATGCCCGCAGCTGCTCCAGCCTTGTGCCTCTGACTCTCCTAGCCCTTGACCTATGCCTGCCCGACAATATACAGGCCACCAGATGGATTCCCAGGTCCCTTCCCCCAGAGATAAAAAATTGTGGTCTGTCATATACTGTCTGAAGACACCTGGGCTTTATGCCTCACTAGGGAGGGTTATAGACCTCTTCACTGTGCCTTAGTTTCCTCTCCAATGCCTAGGATTTTACCATCATGAACTTAAGAGTTACCCAAAAACCAAGGCCCAAGAAATTGCTTTATGACATATTTGGGACCTTCCAGCTTCTTTCCCCACAGCATGCAGACCCATCTGGAAGTCAACATGGTGGTGCCTGTAACAGCCAGCATTGGGCAAATAAAAGCTTTCATGCCTGTTGTTTAAAAAAAAAAACAGGTTGAATCTTTTAAACTCACCAGACTGGAATACTCTCTTTATTGTGTGCTCTTTCACATGTGTACCGATGTATATTTATATTTGTACACACATATAGACACATATTATATATAAATATATATATATGGGCTATAATGAATATAATTCAACTGCTAATTGTTAAATGGAATTAGGGTGCAAAGGACCCCTCCTACCTTTGAGGAAACATTATTAGTAGGAGCTGAATCCATTTTTCAGAGAGCCTAGATTGCCCCAAAACGTGAATGTACCAGAGAAACCTGAAAAAGGGGGAAAATGCAACATACTTGACCTGAAGGCAGTAGAGGAATCATCACTTATTTTAAGAGGAAGGGTGGGATGAAATGATTAATTTATTCAATCAATTTTTCTATCCTTATATTTAATTCTAGGCAAGTTTCACTTGATCCAGAAGTATCATCATTAGTTACTATTGTTTCTCATCTCACATTCATATTCCATGAGCATATTACTATAATAGATTTTTAAATAAATGCATTAAGATAGTGGTACCATCTCTTACTCAGATGCAATCTCTACCAAAGCCACCAAGTGGCACTCTGAGCTCAAGTCGGCCCAACTCCTGGCTCCTATTTATGGAAACCTCTGGTCTGGGTTTTCCACCACATAAGCCCCCCCCCCCCCCCAGGCTCCCATTGTTGGCCCGAGTCCCAGTTTGCCTCAGTAAGAGTGAGACTTAAAATAAATATAGATCATCATAAAATATTTCATAGTTATATTAAAATGGTTCAACTCCCATTCCAGTAAGTAGGTCTCTAAGGGTCATCATCCCAGAAGTGTTTATCTAGGAAAATTCTAGAAACTCCAAGAACTAAGTAAACTCAGTATTTGTTAGATGATAAACTTCTGAGCTGCTTCTCTTTTCATTAGATGCTGGGCCAGAGCAGCTGATAATAATGGGTTTTTGTTTGCTTAAAAGAGAAACAGCTTCAACTTTCCAGTATCTCTATGCTCCCACAAAAGAGGAGGAAGAATTAACTGTGTTCCTCCCTCATTCTGCTTCTGTTTCTTCATTTATCTCAACCAACAGCAAACAATTAGAGAAGTTATCAGACCCTAGCAGTGAAAGGGTTCTCCCATTGGAATTGAGATATTTCATGTCAACTGAGAGACAGACAGAGAAAGAGAGAGAGAATCCCAGATCTCATCCAAGGGGAAAATTCCTTGAAATATCTACCATGGCTATGATGGAGGTGTTAGCTTTCCTACATATCAGCTTCTTTTGGAGTCTTTCCCTTTGGAGACTGTAACTCGTGTCTCTTATCTCAAAGTTGGAAGCCAGGAGCTCTAAGATCTCTCTCCTCTTCCAAGGTCATGCCAATTCTGCCTCTCCTGAAAGCAAAAAAACATAATCAATCTCCACCAATAAGGAGAATCTTAGGTAAATAGGCTTAAATTTCTAGCTATTCTAACCATAAAGAAAAAATTCTCCCTAGTTCATACATTGAAGTACTGTGGTCACTCCCTGATACATAAGGGCCCTAACTCAGGTGGTAGTCTTTACTGGAAATAAGCCCAGGAAGTTTCCCTTTTCTCACATGCTTCTACTGATTAAATGCCCATTAAGGAGTTATGGAGAAAAATTCTTTAAAACTTAGGTGTCAGCTCACATTTAAATTTTTCCCCAAAAGGTGGGGGTATAGAGGGTTGAAGTGATGCTCAGTGTGTAATATGAATTAGGTATGAAACAGCTATTTATTTCCTACATGGAAAAGGAATGCTAAATATAGATGCTCACAAGCCAACATCTGATAAAAACAAACAAACAAACAAACCAGGATTCAATCATTTAACTTAAAATTACAGCCACAATCAGCTAGGAGGCTGAGAAATCAAAGGAGAATATAAAGCAATCTGCGGGAATACTGATTAAGCATTTTACATTTCACCTTGAATCTGCACTGTCCTGATATCTAGTACTTATCTGTGGGTACAATGGCCAGGCTTGGACTATTCTCTTGAGCTATCTTTTCTGAAAAAAAGAAATTTCCCTTAGGGAGTCAGTTCCAAGACCTCTAGGACTTTCAAACTCAAGAAACACTCTCCAAACTTGGATATGTTCTCCTCAAGGGGGGGGGGGGGGCTGGGGGGGGGGGGCACAGAGCTGAAAAGGCAGCCTCTGCTCCTTCCTCTGATTGGCTGGTTTCTCCTTGCACCTCTAATTTAAGGAGGATGTTCAGGCCTTTCAGTCCTTTTTCATAACTCTTTCCAAAGCTCCTCTCCACCATTCATTAGTGCTGTTAGAGGATTTTCACTCACAGATTATAAAGAGGAGTGGCAGCTAGGTGGCACAGGGATAGAGCAATGGACCTGGAGTCAGGAGTACCAGAGTTCAAATCCAGCCTCAGACACTTAATAATTATCTAGCTGTGTGGCCTTGGGCCCCCATTGCCTTGCCAAAAAAAAAGAGGAAATGAGGAAGGGGAATGTGTTTGAAAGACCTCCCCTTCCAAGCTAGACCTTGAGATATAAATAAGGAAAGACATGAGAAGTATCATTCTCTACATCCCTGCCTATTGACAATGGCTAATAGTCTTTAACATTCAGGATCTTTTCTCATCTGGTTCCTCCTTCTGGTGATCCATTTGGGTCCTCTCCACAACACTGGTCTTGACTCTTTGATCTCAGTTCTCCTTCCTCTGGTCCTGGTCATCAAAGTAGAGACTTAGACCAAGACAACTCCAATCCCATAGTCTTAGCCACTCTCAGTAGCCACCCATTCCCTATCTCACATGACACCCAAGGGGTCCACTTCCCAGAGTTAATGACTACTGGCTCAAATGGTGGGCAGGAAACCTCAATTTGGCCACAACTGTTTTCCCTTCCCTGAGATGTGTATGATGCCCAGGTCTCTCACTCTCAAGGGCAAAAGAATTAAGAGCCTTAAATTTAACTACTTTTTGAGTTCAGAAGAAACTCTAGCCTATGGAGCTGCTGTGTTCCTTTGGGAAGAATCATCAAGTCATTTCCTGGACAAGATACAAGATCTTTCAACAAACCCTAGACTTTCCCTGACTTGACTCAACTCTGCAGTTCAATTCCAATCTATGTTTTACAACTCTCTCCTGTATGATATGATATTTAGCCCTCTCTAATTTTTGGAGCCTTTGCACTGGCTGAGAACTCTGGAGGCAGTCTCTACCTGAAATTCTCTTTAGTGGATACCCAAGTTTGAGAGATAGACTAGAAAAAATATTTTTCTTGTTTTTGTTTCAGATGTAAGCATTCTGTTTTACAATGAATGTGTTTTCCTTACAAGTTTCTTTGTAATAACTTCCTTATTTGAATGTTTATGGAGTGATATCTGTTGTATTACTGTACCCAGTTGAGCCATGAGGTTAGGAGCCCTATCTAAAGCATGCCGCTTCATAAACCTTCATTATTTCTCTTGTTCCTTTTAGACAATTCTAAACTCTTTGCCTTAATTATGACGAGTCCAGATATCTTTCCAGAGATCCTTATAGAAGGTGCTTGCTTTCTTCTTTTAACCCCCCGGGGGGGGGGGGGGAATCAATCCCAAAAAAGCTTAATCCTTAATAAAAAGCTACACATGCTCAGATTGTCTTTGCATTTCCTGATGTTGTATACTCTCCTCTCAAATGTCCTATTGTGGGATGAGTTAGGCCCTCCCCTTGGACTGGCCCTGCAGAGGCTGGGAACTGATGGGGAAATTTCCCTGGATTTCCCTTAGGGAGGTGGGACACTAGGAGGCGGAAACCTCTATCCCAACCCTTGCCATACTCTCCAAGAGTCAAGGAAAACTACATATCACTGGACACCCAAAGACTGAACTCATCTGGAAATTACCTGTATCAGTCAGGACGAGCCAGAACTTCCTTACACCTTGTTGTCAGATGGTTTAGGCTGTTCCTATTCAAGAAAATCTCTGGAACATCAGGAAGAGAAAGGAGAAGGAGGGAGGGAGAGAGCAGACCCCTTATCTTCCTAGTGGGTATATTTAGGGGCATCTTGCCCAAATAACTCTCCTGCCTTTTTGCATTCCCAAGAACATCCTTCATTGTTCATTACTGAGACTATAGAGCCTCCCTTTTTCTTTGGGAGAGCCTGGACCAGTGAAGATCAAGGTTGTATCTCTGTGGGAAGGCGAGGGCTGGGACCTTGGGCACCTGAGGGATTACTCTTTCTGTGTCTGTCTCCGTATTTGTCTCCTTTCTATTTCTCTCTCTTTCCTGTGTCTCTCTTTCTCTGTTTCTCTATTTCTCCCTCATTCTGTGTCTCCTCCTGCTTTCTCTCTCTCCCTCATTCTGTCTCTCTCCCTTTCTCCCTCCTTCTGTGTCTCTCTTCCTTTCTCTCTCCTTTTCTCTCTCCATCTCTCTCTCTGTCATTCTGTGTCTTTTATCTCTCCCCTTCTGTCTCTTTCTGTTTGTCTCTTTCCCTTTCTCTCTCCTTCTATTTCTTCCCTTCATCCTGTGTCTCTCTCCATCTTTCTTTCTCCCTCTGTCTCTCTCCCTTTCTCCATCTCTCCCTCATTCTGTGTCTCTATCTCTCTTCCTCTATGTCTCTCTCTCTCTCTCTCTCTCTCTCTCTCTCTCTCTCTCTCAGGTTTCCCATCCTGCCCCCCGACTTCTGAACTTCTGAAGCCCCCTCCCGCCTTCGCCAAACGTGGTTCACCCTAAGTAGTCCCCCCCACTCTAGGCTCTCCCATTTAGTTCCTGCCCCTCCCCCCGTCCCGCAGTGGGACCTTCCTCTTCCTAACCAGTCAAAAGGTCCCCCCATGCTCCCAGCCAATGGTTTCGCCCAGCGTGCTACCCGCCTCCTGGCCACCCCCTGGCACTGCGCTGGCACCCACTGCATCCTGGCACTATGGGAAGCACCTGGCAAATATTATCTTGTTTGAAGCTCACAACAAATCCAGGGGAGAGTGCCGTCCTAATGCTCCGACCCCGGCTTCGCAGTGGTCACTGCCATGGCTCCTGGGGCCCCTTCCTGCGGGATTGGGGCAGGATTTGAACTTCCAAACTCCCCGGCTGGGCCGGGCCTGCGCCTGCGCAAGACCCTTAGTGGCCGCATCTCTTTAAACACTTTCTGCATCACCAGATGGCCTGTGCTTTCAGGCCGGCCCCAGCCCCAGCCCACGGTCCTGACCCGAGGCTCCTCCTACCCTGTGGGACCCTCACCCACACCATCCGCCTAACCCAGAATCCTTAGCGAATGGTGCGGACAAAGAAGTGAGCCAATGGGCTGGGAGGAGAGAAATGGAAGGCGGTGCTTCCAACCTAGAGGCCCCACCCCCTTCCCTTTCCTCCAATGATGCTTCGAGTTCATTTAACGAGATCTGCGGTCCTGACCAATGGGATCTCAAGGTGCGCTTCGTTTCGCACCCTCCAGGGTTCTGCCAATGCGTGGAGTCACTCCTTTCCGCTTTTGTGAGGGCAGCCAATGGGACGTCGCCCTCGCTGCCGCCGTGGAGATGGGTCCCGCCCCTTCGGGCGGTGTGCCTGGGCGCTTGGGAGAAAGCCATGGGCGGGAGGCTGCGTGTGGCCGCGGCGCTCTGCCACTTGTGTCTCTGCCTAAGCCGTGCGTGAGCCGCTGGGGGGCGGGGAGGGAGACCCCCGAGGGCTGGAGCCGGCCGCTGACCGGGCCTCTTCTCCGCAGGCGCGGCGGCGCTGCACTGCTACCTGATGCCGCTGGGCCCGAGCCCCGGCCCCGGCCCCAGCCCAGCCTCCGGCCCTGGCCAGGCCTTCAGTCCTAGGCGGGCCAGCGGCCCCAGCCCAGTCTTCAGTCCCGGCCTGACCTCCGGCCCCGGCCCCGGCCCCGGCCCCGGCCCCGGCCCGGCCTCCAGCCCTGCCTTCAGTCCCGGCCTGACCTCCGGCCCCGGCCCCGGCCCGGCCTCCAGCCCTGCCTTCAGTCCCGGCATGACCTCCGGCCCTGGCCCCGGCCCGGCCTTCAGTCCTGGCCTGACCTCTGGCCCTGGCCCCGGCCCGGCCTCCAGCCCTGCCTTCAGTCCCGGCCTGACCTCCGGCCCCGGCCCCGGCCCCAGCCCGGCCTCCAGCCTTGCCTTCAGTCCCGGCCTGACCTCTGGCCCCGGCCCCGGCCCCAGCCCGGCCTCCAGCCCTGCCTTCAGTCCCGGCCTGACCTCCGGCCCCGGCCCCGGCCCCAGCCCGGCCTCCAGCCTTGCCTTCAGTCCGGACCTCTGACCTCCGGCCCCGGCCCCGGCCCCGGCCCCGGCCCCAGCCCTGCCTTCAGTCCCGGCCTGACCTCCGGCCCCGGCCCCGGCCTTCAGCCCGGCCTCCAGCCTTGCCTTCAGTCCCGGCCTGACCCCCGGCCCCGGCCCCGGCCCCGGCCCCGGCCCGGCCGCGGCTGTGCAGAAGTGTGAAGAGGCGGAGGTGTGCTACCACACGCTGCTCCGCGTGCGCACCGGTGAGGCCCCGGGGCCAGGGAGAGGAGGGGGGGTCCAGCCCGGCCCCGGCCCCCCCGCCCCGGCCCCCCAGCAGCCCTCCCCTCCCTCCCCGCAGGCCCCGTGTCCTCAGCCTTCCGCAGTAAGGGCTGTGCCCCGGCCGGGCTGCAGCCCACTGGGGTGTCCCAGCACCGGAAGCCCCCCGAGGTGAGCCTCACCCTCTACAACCACCTGTGCTCCACGGACCTGTGCAACGACGACGCAACCGCGGCCTCTCTCTGGAGCAAGTCGGGTAACCCGGGGCCCCCCGGGGGGAGGGGGGTCTAGGGAAGATGGGGTGGCAGCTCCGATGCTTCCTCCTGGTGTATTGCCTTAGATTCGGGGTTTGGGGGAAGGGGCCCGGGCCTGCAGATCTGGCAGGATGGGGGTGGGGAGTGCAGAGTGGAGCCCCCTGACTCCTCCATCTTCACCCCCCACAAGCTGGCTCCCAAACCTTCAACAGCAGCATCATGGAGCTGAGTGACCTCCAGTGTCAGACCTGTGCCACCCCCAAAGTCTGTCCTGAGGACTCGCCCTACACCCGCTGCCCCCAGGGGTCCCGCTGCTACCAGGGCATCATCCAGCTGGTGACAGGTGAGGCCTGGGCTGGGGTCAGGGAGATGGGCCTTGGGACTGGGGGTTCTGAGGCCCTGGGGCCCACCTGCATCTCTCCTACAGGCAACTTCTCCCTGCCGCTTGCCATCTGGGGCTGTGGTTCGTGGACCGACTGTGGTCTGCTAGATGACTGGTGGACACTGGGGCCAATGGCCCTGAAGGAGACGTGTGAGGATCAGAGAGATGTGAAGGATTTGTCTGGCAAACAGACTGTCAAGGGCAGTGGGGCATCTCCAGACCCCAGCCTGGCCTGGAAGGTGAGCCTGGGGTCAGTGCTGGCCCTATGGGGATGCTTTCCACCTAGCTCTGAACTCCTGTGACCCTAGTCTCTGAGCGCCCCTGACCCCTTCTGGAGATTAGACTGTCCTGTGAAACATTTCCATGTCTTTCTTTCCCATTTTCCAACTTGGGGCTCTCACCAAATGTTGCCCATTACTCTATTCTCCCCTGAGACTGTAGATCTCAACCTCACACCCCTTCTTGAGGGCTCTGGAAAGAATCAATGCTTCTCAGCAATAAAGCTGCTCCCTCTACCCTGGCATCTTGAGTCTTTGTGTTCTCCAGGGGCTGTGGGACTTTGACTCCTGGTACTCTAATGACTCCTAGCCCTTTCCCAGTCCTAGCCTCAGGGTCTCTTCCTTGCAGGCCTCAGCCTTACTATTTTCTAAGTTTCAGTGCTCCAGAGTGATGTATGGACTGTCACCTTTGACCATGTCTCCTCCACCTATGTGGATATAATCTTTGTTGGGTTGTTTCAGCTGTATCCAACTCCTCATGACCCCTTTTGGGTTTGGTTTGGTTTTTATGGCAGTGGAGAAGTTTTGTATTTCCTTTTTACAGAGGAGAAAACTAAGACAAACAGGGTTAAATGAGTGGCCAGGGTCACACATCTAGGCAGTGTCTGAGCTATAACTTGAACTCGGGTCTTCCTGCATCCAAGCCCAGTGTTCTATCCTAACTGCTCCTGTGTAACCTTAGGCAAGTCACTTCCTAGGTCCTCAGGACTCATTTATGAAAATGAATCTAGAGAATTTCATAAAGCAAAAGATTTATAAAAATCTAGTGATACTTTCTTGTTCCTGGAACACAATCCCTCTGACCTCTCACATAATCCCATAGGATTTGTAAAATATAACTTAATTAACTATTCCCCAATTGACTAATGCCTGCCTCAGTTTCTGCATCTTTGCCATCCCTAAAAAAGAGCTATTTTTGCACACATGTGTCCTTTCTTTCTTTGATCCTTGTGAAATGTAGAGTGGGTCACTGGGTCAAATGGTAAACACAGTTTAGTGACTTTGGGGGACCTAGTTGCAGAATCACAGCTCCACTAACAGTGCATTTGTGAGCCTGTTTTCTCACAGCCCCTCCAGCTCCAATTCTTTCCCTTTTTTGTCATCTGATGGGTGTAAAATACACCCTCAGAGTTGGTTGGATTTGTATTTAGAATTTGGACCATTTTTGATATGATTTTAAAAGCTTTTTTTTCCTTTGAAAGCTACTTGTTCATATTATGTGACCATTTATCAGCTGAAAAATGGCTCATTATAAATTTTAGTCAGGTCCTAAGATAACTTGGAAATAGAATCTTTCTTAGAGGAATCCCTGCAAAGATTCTGCCAGTTAACTAGTTTTCTTTTAGCTACATTGGTTTTGTGTAAAAAATAAAATAAAAAATCAAACAACTAAAACTCTAAATAGCTATGTTCTAAGGGCCATCCTAGCTCTGACAGTCTTTGTTCTAAGATAGTGTGGTGAACTCAAATAAAAAATGGGGCCACTGACCCATACAGAAAGATCTCTGCAGACTGCATATCAAAAGTTTTCAAATGTAATGCTTTATTGTTTGCTTTATTGTATTTTTATTGATTTTGTTAAATTTTTCCAATGATGTTGTAATCTGGCAATAACTGGGTTCTAGAGTGTTTTGGGCCTCATGTCTGAGGCCTATTCTAAGGTCTCTTCAGCAAAGATACTCCTCAACCCCTGAGCCTACTGGACCTCTTCTCAGTGATCTGGAAGGGGAGAGCTCCATCCCCATCCTTGCTTCTCAGTGCCACAGCTCCTAATGTCCAATTTGGCACCTGATCCACTTCCATTCTCTTATTCCCCAGCCCCACTCCCCTAGATCTCAAGAACATAAAAGACATAACAAGTAGAACACTATTCAGGGTCATTGTGTAGTGTCCAGCTAGCCCTCCAGGATTTGAACCTTTCCCTCCTTCCTCCCTACAAAAAAGGAAAAATCCTTCCTAGGTCATACCTCTCTTCTCCCAGAGGGAGGGCAAAAGTGTTTTAGGATGTGATCTTTTCTGCTATGACCCTAACCTCAATACTCCCCCCCCCCCCGGATAATCAGTAATATTCTGTTATAATCGCTTTTTTTATTTTGGGACAATACTATAACCTTCAGGCACAGGGGAGGTCTGCCTCTCAAAGAGGACTACTTTATGGACTTCATATCAATGAGAAAATTAGTAATACAATCACCCTAGCTTGGAGCTGGCAGTTGAGACAATTCCTAGTGCTCAGAGAAAAGTTTGATTCTACCCTAATTTAAATTTCTAACTAACTCATGACCTCTTGGTTTAAAACAAAGTTTAGGATATGGAAAATATATAGCAAAAGAAACAATATATTAAGAATATCTGATAGACATGCGAAGAGGAAACTGAAGAGAGCAGTTTTGGTAGGGTTCCCCCCAAAATTCCCCAAGTCATTGCAGAGGACAGTTGTTAGTTTCACCTCAAGTCTTCTGGCCCAGTGTCTGTAGGAACATCTCTGGTGCAGCTGGACCAGGCTGGGTAAACTTGAAGCTCTCAGTCCTTCCTCTCAGTCTTAGATCTTGAAGACCAAATACATCCACTCAAGAACTCCTAGGTGTGACTAATTTGCCATACAATTCAAAGTTTAGCACAAAATCATTCTCCAAACTGAAAGAGGAAATGGTTGGCCCTCTGAACTAAAAATCCCAGGTTGTCAGTTTTCAATTTTCTATTGCACAAAGAGGGTTTCACATCCTTCTACCATAGTCTACGCCTTTTATGATTTGACCTCACCCATCCCACCAGATGGGGTTATTGGAAAGAACTAAGAAAACTGAGGCTGAAGGCCACTTCTGCCCTCTTGCCTTAGTGACCCCGAGTAGGTCACCAACCTTTCTGGTCACTAGTTTCCTCAGCACCGAGAGAGGCTATACTCACGAGACTACTTCAGAGGTCATGAATAAAGTGCTCAGTAAATCTGCCAACATATAAGCCATGATCGGCAGAAATCAAGAATCCCTCCCCCACTCAGGGGAGGCAGAAGCTCCATTTATTGAAGTCTGCCATTACTCACTGAGCCTCAATGAAGTGGCTAATATGGATGTTCTCCAAGGGCTCCTTTAGTTCTCCCAATTACAGCAATATTGCCAAGTCTCAGACTTCAAAGGGCTTCAGAGACCACCCAACACACTTTGAATCTGGACAAGGCTGCTCTGAACAACACACTCAGCAAGAGCTCATTCAGTCTGCTTGAAGACCTTGAAGGAGAATCCATTTTTTTCCTAAGGAAGCTCATTCCCTTTTTGAATTGTACTCATTTTTGGGAAGCTTGCTCTTTCATGATTCTTAGAAATATCCATCTGTGGTTCCTACTTCTCCCCTCTTCTCAACCTTCCTAGTATGTTTTGTCAAACTAAATTTTAATTTCCCTTCCAAACAAAATTCTTTCACAGATTAGAAGGCCATGATATTCCCAATCAACCTCCTAGATAAACATCCCCAAGGTATCTGACTTGATTCCCATTGCTTTAACCTGTTTTTCTCAACCTAGTGTTTTGGGTCCTGGGTTCAAATCCTAACTCAATTTCATCTCTTATCACCTCTATCTCCTTATCTGTAAGATAAGATTGAACTAGATGATTTCCAAGGCTGTTTCCCATTTTATCCTACAAGATAGTCCCTGATCCCAAGGAGTTCACCACCTACTGGGGGAGACAACATGCTTATTACTCTGGGCAAACAGTATATCTAGGATACTGTAATGCCTTCTTTCTTTTGACTATTTCCAATTTATACTAAATGATGATTATGATACTTATCCTTCATTTTCAAAGAAGTCCATGACATCAGGGGAAGTGATGCTATGACAAGTGGATTGGATTTGAGTGAGGGGGATGCTGTTCTAAGTCACCAACTTTACAGATGTGAATCAAGATGACTGGTGATGGCCCTAAATTCAAAACAATCAGGGTTAAATGACTTGCTCAAGGTCACAGAGCTAGTGTCAAGTTTTGAGGCTAGATTTGAACTCAGGTCCACTTGACTCCAGGGCTGGTGCTTTATCATATATATATATATATACACACACACACACACACACACACATGTGTGTGTGTGTGTGTGTGTGTGTGTGTGTGTGTGTGTGATGGCAGCGAATTCTTTTTTTTGATTTGTTGAAATCCAGGTGTCAATAGCTAATTGGAGATGGGAGATTTGGAGAGAAGTTAGGACTGGTTAAGTAGATCTTAGAATCAACCACAGAAATGATAATTGAATTCATGGGAACTAATGAGATCACCAAGTGAAACAGTATGGAGCGAAAAGAAAAAAAAGGGACCAGGACAGAGCTCTGTGGGCCAACAGTTATTAGCAATCAGGATAAAGCTCTATCAAAGAGACATAGAAGGAGAACTAGAAAAGAGCAATTCACTAGAACCTGGAGAGAAACCAGGATGAAGAAAAAGGGAGTAGTCCATTGTGTCAATGGATGTAGAGAAGGATGAAGACTGAAGAAAATGGAATTTGGCAATGTATAGAGCACTGGTAACTTTGGAGGGAGATGTTTCAGTTGAATCATGAGGTCAGAAATCAGACTGTAGAGAGTTAAGAAGAAAATGAGGACTTGAGTTCAGGGGCAGAAGCAATATGGCAGCATGAAGGCAGGAATTCCCAGAAACTCATTCCCCCAAAAGTTCTGAAAGCAGTCAAATTAGGACTCTAGTCAAAATTTAAAGGGGCAGACTCACAGAAAGACTGAGTGATACAATTTTCCAGTCCAAGACAACTTAGAAGTTCTGCAGGAAAGGTCTGTTTCACCAGGACCAGGGGTTGGGAAAAACCGCAGTGCAGTGGTAGGCACAGCGCAGCACAGCCAGGTCAGGCACCTGGGTCTGTAGCAGAGGGAGCAGTTTCCAGACCTCTTGGCCCAGGGACCATTGGAGATGGCCAGAAGGGGTGGTGAGAGAACTCTGCCACAACAGAGTGAGTTCGGAGCAGAGCTCTGACCTCAGAGCAGCCCTGTGGTGAGAACCTGCAGCGGGAGTCAGCAGAGCCACCCCACACATTCACAGCTCTCATCCCACATATGGTTAGGGGGTCAGGAGGTCAGGGGAGACTGCAGAGGCTTCTCTTCATCCTGAGGCAGAACTCAGCTGTTTGTTCACACTCAGATCCAGGTTGCAGTCTGGGCCCCCACAACACCACCATAGCAGGACAGGGACCTTCCTCACAGGTCCAGGGTAGAGGGGAGGGCTTGAACATAGGCAAGAGAGCAGTCAGAGCCTCTCATAGGACCTTGGAGGAATTAAGGTCCCTGTGGGTTGTCGCCAAAAAAAAACCCCCAAAGCCTTGGAAGTGCAGGAAATCAGTCATGGGCTGAGGAAATAAGCAAACAACAGAAAAGAATCTGACTATAGAGAATTACTTTGGTCCCATAAAGGATAAAAATACATACTCAGATGACAACAAAATTGAAGCTTCTGTATCCAAAACCTCCAAGAGAAATAGAAAATGGGCTCAGGCTATGAATGAGTTCAAAAAAGACTTTGAAAAGCATTTAAGGGAGGTAGAGGAAAAATTGGGAGGAGAAATAAGTGATGCAGATAAATCATAAAAGCCAAGTCAGAAGCTTGGTGAAAGAAATACAAAAAAAAATACTGAAGAAAATAAAATATTAAAAACCAGTTTAGGCCAAATTGAAAAAAAGCAACACAGAGGCAAATGAGAAGAAGAATGACTTCCAAAGCAGAATTGGAGGGGCAGCTAGGTGGCGCAGTGGATAGAGCCCTGGCCCTGGAGTCAGGAGTACCGAGTTCAAATCCAGCCTCAGACACTTAATAATTACCCAGCTGTGTGGCCTTGGACAAGCCATTTAACTCCATTGCCTTGAAAAAAAAAAAAGCAGAATTGGCCAGCTGGAAAAGGAGATAAAAAAAGCTCTCTGAAGAAAATAACTTCTTCAAAATGCAGAATGGGATGAAAGGAAGCTGATGACTTTGTGAGAACTCAGGAATAAATAAACTATACTAAAAAACCAAAAATTAGAAGAAAATATGAAATATCTCATTGGGAAAAACAACTGGTCTTGAAAACAGATCCAAAGAGATAATTTAAAAATTATTGGGTTACCTGAATCATGACCAAGCAAAGAGCCTAGACTTCATTTGCAAGAAATAATACATCAAAATTGCCCTGAGATCCTAGAAGCAGAGGATAAAATAGAAATTGAGGGAATTCACCAGTCACCCCCCTGAAAGAGATCCCAAAAGAAAAGCTTCCAGGAATATTATAGCCAAACTCCAAAACTCCCAAATCAAAGAGAAAATACTAAAAGCTGCCAGAAACAAGCAATTCAACTACCGTGACTCTATAGTCAGGATTACACAGGATCTGGCAGCATCTACATTAAGGGTTTGGAGGGCTTGGAATATGATATTCTGGAAGGCAAAGGATCTTGGTTTACAACTGAGAATCAATTACCCAGAAAAACTGAGAATCGTCTTTCAGGAGAAAAGAGGGACTTTCAGTGAAATGGGGGACTTTCAAACTTCCTGTTGAAACAACCAGAGCTGAGGTGGAGCCAAGATGGTGACAGGAGAGGACCGTCTCTTAGTTGCTCTGGAGCAAAACTTACAAGCTAAGGACTCTAACTACATTTTCGAGAGACAGAACCCACAGAGGGATCCAGTGAGGCAATTCTCCAACCCAAGGTAACCTGGAAAAGAGCGGAAAGGTTCGGCTCCATGGGATCGGAGGGGTGGCCCACCAGAGGGGTGGCCTGCCAGAGTGAAGGAACGTCAGCCTCCCAGAGGCAGCCCCAGGGCACTGGGAGCTGCAGCTCAAAGCAGCGGGGGGGCAGTTTTCTGATCTACACCCCGGGGAGCAACAGGCACAACTTGGGGGAACAGCAGGGGGACCTCTGCCAGAGGGAGCATGTGAAGCCCAGCCCTCAGGGCACACAGCGAACAGCGTGGCCATGGCAGCCCAGATCCAGGAACCAGAAGCAGGTGGAGCTAGTAAGCAGGAGCCCCCAGGGCATGAACAAGCTAAGCCTAGGGAGGGGAGTGAAGAGAGACTGCCAAGCTCTGTCCTCTGTCCCTGGAACAGGACTCTGGTGCTCTGACCACATTCAGATCCTGATCTCAGTCTAGGCCACCCCCAATAGAACAGTAAGGCTCCCCCACCTTAGCCCCATGGCAGAGGAGTGCACTTACAGTCATTCACAGACCATGAGGGAAGACAGAGCCTCACACACTGAGATCCTTGTGGGGGTATCCCACTACTACTCAGAAGCTCAGGAAGCACCCCAAAACCAGGCACAGGCTGGGGAAATGAATAAGCAGAGAAAAAAGAGGAACACCATTGAGAAATACTTTGCCTGTGATCCCAAGAAGGATCAAAACACTCAATCTGAAGATGAGGAAGCATAAGCTCCTGCATCTAAAGACTGCAAGAAAAACAGAAATTGGGCTCAGGCCATGACAGAGCTCAAAAAAGACTTTGAAAATCAAGTGAAGGAGACAGAGGAAAAATTGGGAAAAGAAATGAGAGAGATGCAGGAAAAACATGAAAATGAAGTCAACAGCTTAGTCAGGGAGATCCAAAAAATGCTGAAGAAAATAGCATGCTAAAAACCAGCTTAGGTCAAATGGATAAAACAGTTCAAAAAGTTACTGAGGAGAAGAATACTTTAAGAAGCAGAATTGGCCAGATGGAAAAGGAGATAAGAAAACTCTCTGAGGAACAAATCCTTCAGACAAAGAATAGAACTCAGGGAGATTGCTGAGTTTACAAGAAATCAGGACTCAATACTTCAAAACCAAAAGAATGAAAAATTAGAAGAAAATGTGAAACATCTCACTGAAAAAAAAAACAGATATGGGAAACAGATTTAGGAAAGATAATTTAAAAATTATTGGAATATCTGAAAGTCATGACCAGGAAAAGAGCCTTGACATCATTTTTTTTCAAAGAATTATTACAGGAAAATTGCCCTGATATCCTAGAAGCAGAAGGCAAAATAGAAATGGAGAGAATCCACCGATCTCCCCCAGAAAGAGATCCAAGAAAAAACAACCCCCAGAAATATTATAGCCAAGTTCCAGAACTCCCAAGTCAAAGAGAAAATATTACAAGCAGCCAGAATGACACAATTCAGATATTGTGGGGCTGCAGTCAGGATCACACAGGACTTAGCAGCAACTACATTAAAAGCTCGTAGGGCTTGGAATATAATATTCCAGAAGGCAAAAGAGCTTAGGATGTGACCAAGCATCAACTACCCCACAAAACTGAATGTCCTCTTCCAGGGAAAAAGATGGACTTTCAACGAACCAGGGGAATTTCAAATGTTCCTGTTGGAATGGCCAGAGCTGAACAGAAGGTTTGATCTTCAAATACAGGACTCAGGTGAAGCATAGAGAGTGGAGGAGAAGGGGAAAATATGAGGGACTTGATGATGTATTACTGCATAGAAAAAATGATACTGAGAATACTCATATGACCTTTCTCATTTAATAGATCAGGTAGAAGGAGCTTTTATAGATGAAGCACAGGAGAAAGCTGAATTTGAACATACATTGTGGTGTAAAAATGGAGTCAATAGATAAAAGGGGATTGTAATGGGAGAAAGAAAAAGGAGAGGGGGGAATAGGCCAAGATATTTCATATAATAAGATTTTTAATACAATGAGTTATTGCAATGATATGGAAGGGGGAAGGCAAAGGGGAATGAGGGAATCTTTGCTCTTATCAGAGGTGGCTAGGAGAGGAAACAGCATATATACTCAATGGGGCATAGACATCTGGAGTAAGAAGGAGGGGAGGACAAAGAGAAGGGGAGGAATGTGAGTGATGGAGGAGAGGATGAACCATGGCAGAGAGTGGTCAGATGTAACACATTTTTTATTTCTTGCAAGGGGCTGGGATTGGATAGCCTGTCCCAGACCACAGGACTGGGTGGATGCTGGGTAAGGGGTGGTATGTGGGCTCCGGGCCTCTTGTCCCCAGGCCCAGGGATCTGTCTGCTGCACCACTCAACTACCCTACAACAGAGACAGAGTGAAAAGGGAGAGAAAATATAGTTCATGGTAGTAGAGAAGTATGAATGGAGGGAGTTGCGATCAGCAATGGCAACAGTGGAAAAATATGGAAGTAACTTTTGTGATGGGCTTATCTTAAAGAATGTGATCCACCCACGACAGAGCTGGTGGCATTGGAACACAGACTGAAGCACATTTTATTATTATTATTATTATTATTATTATTGTTTTCTGGGGGGTGTTGCAGGGCAAATGGGACTGGGTGGCCTGCCTGGGACCACACAGCTGGGTGATTGTTGGGTGTCTTGGGCTGGATTTGGACCTGGGTGCTCCTGGCTCCAGGGCCAGTGCTCCATCCACTGTACCACCTGGCCATACCTACTACTACTACTACTACTACTACTACTACTACTACTACTACCACTACTACTATTATTATTATTATTATTATTATTAATAATAATAATTTAATTTTAATTTTTCTCTCCCCTTTACTTTATCACTTATGCAGGTCTATATTTTCTTGGGGGGAGGGGGTATTATGTTTACTCTTAAACAAGAATATTTTAGTAATGTATAAAAAAGCATTATTTGTACAAAATAAGAATAAAGTATAAAAAAAAGGAAAAAAGTGAAACAACCAGAGCTGAACAGAAAGTTTGATCTCCAAGTAAAGGACTCAGGGGAACCATAGAGGAGGTGGACAAGAAAGACTAACAATGAGGAACTTAATGATATTGAACTGCTTGTATTCCTGCATGGGAAGAAGATATTGAAAACTCATATGACCTTCCTCATTTATAAGAACTGATAGAAGGCACATATATAGACAGGGCACAGGAAGGAGTGGAATATAATGGTATAATATAGTAAAAAAGATGGAGTCAATGGGTGATAAAGGGAAGCATTGGGAGGAAGAGAAAGGAGAGGAAGAAGGGGCTAAGATATTTCATATAAGAGTCAAGAAAAAGCTTTTGCAATGGAGTGGAATGGGGGAAGGTGAGGGGGAATGAGTGAGCCTTCATCTCATCAGAAATGGCTCAGAGAGGAAATAACATACACACTTCTGAGCAGGGATAGGGTGAAAGGAGAGAGAGAAAATAGAAAAAAATGAGAGTGGGAAGGAATAGGGTGGAGGAAATATAGCTAGTGATAGCACTGTGGGAAAAAATATTGAAGCAACTTCTCTGGTGGCTATGATGGGGAAGTCAACTCATCCCAGAGACAGTGCCATTGGAATCTAAACACAGATTGAAGTACACTTTTTTTTTCTTTCTCAATAATCTTGAGATTTCTCATCTTAGTGGTGGTGGTGGGGTTATGATTTCTCTCACAACAAGATTATTGTGATAATATAAAATAAATTTAAAAAAAAAGAAAAAGAAAGAAAATGACAAGAGAGGCAGTGGAAATACTAAGTGTAGATGGCCTCAAGGTATTTAGCCACAAAAGGGAAGAGAGATATGGACAAATCAAGTGAATTTTTTTAAGGGTGAGGAAGACTTGGGCATGTTTTTAGGACATCCCCATTTGACAGTGGGAATAAAGGGAATGAAATATTTGCTATTCTTTGATCATATTATATCATATTATAGCCTTGGAAATGAGAAGGGCCAGTTCTTTATGTGAGAGGAGGTGAAGGAGGAGATAGAGGTAGAATATATGGAATATTCCTATACCTTATTGGCTACTGCCTGAAATTAATGAGCTATCAAATCCTTAATCTAAGTTTTCAGGGCCTAGTTTGACCACCAGGATTCTGATTATTGGAGTCATAAGGACTTGGTATAATAGCTGATGTAGGCAACAGAAACAAGCATAACCTGAACATGACTCATTGCCCAACTTTTCAATATTGGACCATTGCCCTACCAAGAACTTTCTCCTCTCAGAAACCTCTTTGCTCTTGTCTGACCAAAATTGATTGATTGACTGATTGATTGATTATTGATTGATATTCAAAGGAAAAGGAAACTTGAGGACATTGGGAGATATACAAACATAGATGAAGCACAGAAATGAACCTCAGAAAGCATCTAGACCAACCCCCTCACTTTATAGTTAAGGAAACGAGACCCTTGTGAGATAAATGACTTCCCCAGGATCTGAAATGTTAAAAAAATATATATCACAAGTCCATAAGACATTAGTAAATTTTTGTGGGATTTGGGAATCCCACATCTGTGGGAATTTTGAGAATCCTCTGATTCCCAAACTGACTCTACTGCCTATCTTCTGTATGATTCTGCTAAGCTAGTCCCACCCCAATTAACTACCAGAAGTCATTAGAGATTTCAATTACAGTGAGCCTTAATATTGACTCTGAGATTTAATAAAATGATATCATAAATGTAAATTATTGGCCAAATCTTAAAATTCTATCAAAGCTCAGCTCTCCTATATTAGCTATTGTTGTTGCACAAATCATTCCCTTGCTTTCCTTTAATTTCATTTTTCTTTATCTGCAAAATGAAGGGTTTGATTAGATGACTTCTCTCCTCAACTCTCTATCTCTGCAGTAAACTAAAATTTATTATAAAAACTGTTCATAATTATTTCCTATATATTGTAATCTAAACCCATTGTAACCTTCAGGATAATGCAACTTACTTGAAAGGTTTGAAGCCAGCAAGCTTGATCCCACTAAGTCACCCCCAGGCCTCCCTGGATCCTTCATTCCTGTCTACATGAGATGATCTGGGATCTTTTGTCCATCCTGCTCATGTCGATAATGCTTGCTTTCCATTGTTCCCAGTAGGGGAGCAGCCCCCCTAGACTGAATACAATATCCCACAAATGATTGAATCTGCAGAACAGTGGAAATGATCCACCCTTCATTCTGGAAAAAATGCTTTTGCCAAAGATTGGTTTGTGTGGGTTTGGAATTTCTCTAGCTCTTTAAAGTGGACAGGCATATGGGCTTCTCATTTCCTACCATTTCAGAATCTTCTTAAGTTCAGCCTCAAAAGTTTACATAGGCCATGGTTGGTGCCTCTTTGCATGGACTCATACTCCCCTCTCACTCGGGCCTTGCCAAGGACTAGCCTGGTACAAGAAAAGGGTTCTGGGACAGAGTTCCAGTAGAACTCAGGGTCATGAGGGGCCGAGGACAGGGGTGTCAGGGGTGGGAGGGGCCCAGGACAGGGGTGTCAGGGGTGGGAGGGGCCCAGGACAGGGGTGTCAGGGGTGGGAGGGGCCGAGGACAGGGGTGTCAGGGGTGGGAGGGGCCGAGGACAGGGGTGTCAGGGGTGGGAGGGGCCCAGGACAGGGGTGTCAGGGGTGGGAGGGGCACAGGACAGGGGTGTCAGGGGTGGGAGGGGCCGAGGACAGGGGTGTCAGGTGGGAGGGGCCGAGGACAGGGGTGTCAGGGGTGGGAGGGGCCGAGGACAGGGGTGTCAGGGGTGGGAGGGGCCGAGGACAGGGGTGTCAGGGCTGGGGGGCCCAGGGCGGGGGGGGTCAGGGCTGGGGGCCCAGGACGGGGGTGTCAGGGCTGGCGGGCCCAGGGCGGGGGGGGTCAGGGCGGGGGGGGGGGGCCCAGGGCTGGGGGGGCCCAGGGCGGGGGGGCCCAGGGCTGGGGGGCCCAGGGCGGGGGGATCAGGGCTGGGGGGGCCCAGGGCGGGGGGGGTCAGGGCGGGGGGGGTCAGGGCTGGGGGCCCAGGACGGGGGGGTCAGGGCTGGGGGGCCCAGGGCGGGGGGGGTCAGGGCGGGGGGGCCCAGGGCTGGGGGGCCCAGGGCGGGGGGATCAGGGCTGGGGGGCCCAGGGCGGGGGGGGTCAGGGCGGGGGGGTCAGGGCTGGGGGGCCCAGGGCGGGGGGGGTCAGGGCGGGGGGGTCTGGCTTTCCAGAGGCGTTGGAGCACAAGGTGCGGCTGGAAAAGGGCCTAGGCCGCCCCGGCCCACACTGACCCTGCCCCCATGCACGAGCCCTCGGCCACGTGGGCCTCAGCTGGCCAATAGACGGCCGAATTCTTCCCCGGAGACCCCCCCCAAGTTGGACCCATAGGGAGGGGCCAGCAGGCCGCCAATGGGGCGTCGAGTTTCTCGGACCAGAAGGCGGCTGGTCCCGCCCCCAGCGTCTAAATGCGGAAGCAGAAGGGAGAGAGGAGACTGGCCCGAGCTCCAGAAGTCGGGGCGGGGCCTAGCACGGCTCCTCCAATAGCCTAAGCGGGTCTGGACGGGCGGGAGGCGGGCTCAGCGAGGCTCCGCCCCCGGGTGGGCCTAGAGCCCCGAGGCGGGGCTGGGAATGGGGGAGGGGACTGTCGGAGGCGGAGGGGGCAGTCGGGGGCGGGCAGGGCATCCGGGCTCTCCGCGGAGAGGGTCGTGGGGTCCGGTGGGGGCGGGGCGCCGGGCCCTGTGGGGGTGTCTGGGCCCGCGTCTCCGCCGTCTGCCCCCCCCGGACCCCTCCTCGCTGCTTGGCTCCGCAGACCCGCGGGCGGCCCTACCCCGCTGCCGGGCATGCAGGCGCCCCTTTGTCCTGGCAGCCGCCCTGGCCCCCTCTCCGGGGGTGCATGGGCCAGGGGCCCCAGGCTGGGTCCCCAAGAGGTCTCAGAGCTCCCCGCTGCCCCCCCAAGGAGCTCTCATCTGTAACCGGGGCACCCTGATGTGACTTGGGGAGAACCCCACTGAATTCTTGGCCAACCCGACGCCCTGACCTGTGTCAGGACACTGCTGATCTTAGGGACTGGCAAACAGCAGGTGTTGCTGCCAGGCCCAGCCCTGCCCTCCCAACAGGTCTCCACGCCTACCTAAAATGGGAGAATCAGAGCTGGAAGGACCTAAAAGTATTCTCAGACCCTCCTCGCCCCGCACCCCCTGTCCTAAGGTGCCTTACAGACCCTCCCCTGTTCTACCCTCCCAGCTCTGACGTCCCTCGCCTAAGGTCCTTGTCAGGGATGTCCCAGCTGCCTGAACTTGGGAGGCCTGGAAGCATGTCGGTAGTCAGCAGATTCAGGGAAATGTGAGGAAAGGACCCGTTCGTTCTTTGCCCTATTTAATTCTTATTTCCACATTGCTTTCCAGAACAGTTGCATCAATTCACAGCTTTAAGAACAATGCATTGGATAAATCTTTCTAGGATTTTTATCAGTGAAAAGATAGAAAGAGGCTTGGGATTAGAGATAGATCTTACATGACAGTTTAACAGAGTGTCAGGGTCAAAGGAAGGGGTTTTATTAAAGAGCGGGGCAACCTAGGTCTGTTTGGTGCAAGGAAGGAAGGATGAAGCCTACTTTGAAGTGTTTGAAGTTCTGATGGACGGACACTGAAGGTCTCCAGAGCGGAGTTAATGGGGGGAGATTAAAGTCATCAATGTAGGTCTGGGAATCTAGCTATGCTTGGTCCTGTGGGAGCAGGTGTAGAGTCAGAAAAGTAGAAGGCCTCAGACAGCCTTGGGTGATATCTAAATTTAGATGCGGAGACGGATGATGATTCAGCAAAGGAGACTGAAAATAAGTGGGAGAAAATAACAGAAGAAGCCAGTGTCACAGAAACCAAAGGAGACTCCACCAGGGAGGGCAGGGGCATTAAAAGTTCAAGTGAGGAGAACTGAGAAAATTGGCCTTCTGGTTCAGTGGTTAAGAAACCCTTAGCGACCTAAGAAGGAGGGGCTTCAGTTGAATGGTGGGTTCCTAAGTGGGGCTTAATGAGTGAATGGGGACAGAAGCATCCAATGGAAAGTTTTTTTTTAATTTAATACCATCTTGTATTTATATCACCTTCAATTGCGACTATAACACATCCTCCACCTAGAAAGTAATCCCTTATGTTATTTTTTTTTAAATGAGGAGAGTCAACCAAGCTAAGCGGCCCATCCCCTGAACCTGTTAGGCCAGGTGGTGATTCCCACCTGTCTCCTTCCCTCTGCCAGTGCACTAATATTCCATCATATTCCTATAGCATGGCTTGTTCAGCCACTCCCTAGTTGAGGGGCATCAACTTTTTTTCTAGCTCTTTGCTGCCAAAAAACATGCCTGTGTAGATAGTTTGGTAAATAGCTTTCCCCCTTAGGATATATTCCTAACAGTGAGATCTCTGAGCCAAAATATATTGGGGCAATTAGTCATCTGAGAATAATTCCAAATTGCTTTCCAGAATAGTTGCATCAATTCACAGCTGCACCAACAATGTCTTATTTTGCCTTAGAGGATTCTTTATGAGTCTACCAGTGAAAGGGAAAAGACAGAGATAGGATGAGACCTTAAGGGGATGGCAGGACCAAGGCAAGGGTTTGGGATTTTATTTTGTTTTATTTGTTTTGGGGTGGTTTTTTTTTTCTTGTTTGTCTGACTTTTTTGTTTTTGTTTTGCTTTTGGGATAAAGGAAACCTTGATATGTTTCAAGTAACAGGGAACAGGCCAGGAGAGAACAAGACATATGAAAGAGGGGAATAATAAGGGGTGGCTAGGTGGCACAGTGGATAAAGCACCAGGCCTGGAGTCAGGAGTACCTGGGTTCAAATCTGGTCTTAGACACTTAATAATTACCCAGCTGTGTGGCCTTGGGCAAGCCACTTAACACCATTGCCTAGCAAAAACCTAAAAAAAAAACCCAAACAAAAGAGGGAATGACAATGGAACAAGGTACTGAAAGGGGAGGGATAGGATCAAAAAGACCAATAGAAGAGTGTGTATTGAGAAGAAGGCCACCTCATCCTCTGAGGCTAGAGCTGAGAGGAAGAGGATGGATAAAGAGACTATGCTGAAGGAGAGCTATGGAGAATCTGATAAAGCAAAAGAGATGAACGCCTTGCAGTGGTGAGGGCCCATTTGAAGAACTGTCTTGTGATTTTAGAATGGAGTCAATCTATATATTTTGATGACTTCCTCCAGCCTTTTCTGTCCCACAGTTTGGGAGCAGGAACAGAGAAGGTAGATGGTGAGACTGTTTAAAGCTGAGGATTATAGCAAGAAGGAGAAGCTAGGGGGTGGCTAGGTGGCACAGTGGATAAAGCACCAGCCTTGGAGTCAGGAATACCTGGGTTCAAATCCGGTCTCAGACACTTAATAATTACCTAGCTGTGTGGCCTTGGGCAAGCCACTTAACCCCATTTACCTTGCAAAAACCTAAAAAAAAAAAAAAGAAAAGGAGAAGTGGGGCAAAAGAACTCAAGAGAATAGATGGTGCCATGTGGGGCCAGCTAGGTGGCTCAGTGGATAGAGCACTGGCCTTGGAGTCAGGAGGACCTGAGTTCAAAACTGGCCTCAGACATTTACTAGCTGGCCCTATGGGGGAGGGGACATATGTTTTAGGGGGCAGAGCCTGAGGGCTTGCCCTTTATATTCTCCACCCAGTTAAAAGTTTGCAGTTCCAGTACATTATACCACAGTGCTGTACGACCTTGGGTAAGTCACTTAACCCTGACTGCCGCAAAAAAATAATAATCCATTTAAATTTTGAACAATATCACCCACTTAAGGATGGTATGAAAGGAAAGAACAGCGGATCTATTGGCAGCAGGATCATGTAGTTAGCAGTAGCAGAAGAAAAGGAAGGGCATGCATTCAGTATCTGCTCTGTGCACTTTATAAATATTCTCTCTTTAATCTATAAATGATCCTCTCAACAGTCCCAGCAGATAGATACTGTTGCTATCCCCATTTTATAGATAAGGAACAACAAACAGGTTAAGGGACTTTTCCAGGATCATCCTGGTAGTATATGTCCAAGATAGGATTTGAACTTAGGTTTTCCTGTCTCCAGGCCAGGTGCTCTGTGCATTGAGCCCCCTTCTCTCAGGATTTTGAAAAGAGAGAAAGAATCTCAGTATATGGATAATGACTTAGGGGAACATGCAAAGGTCAAGGAACCAGAGACTGAAGTGAGAATGAAGAGCAAGTATAAGAGGAGGGAAGTTCAGGGAGAAAATAGGAGAAATTATAAAATTACAGATTAGAGTTGGAACCTTGGAGATTATCTAGACTAACTGCTTCACTTACCTGGTGAGGAAACTGAGGCCTCAATTCACAGGGTCGGAGTTCAGGAAGGGTATTGGGAGCAGAGCCCATCTGTAGATGGTGGCAGTGTCCCTGTGGGTGTCTTGAGTGTAGAAAAGACAGAGGGGGAGACCAAAAACCTGGAGTATGATTGGCATTGGTGTTAATATTGATTGGCCAGGCTGGGCTGGAGAAGACTGGAAGCGGGGCCCTAAACTCCTCCAGGAAGATATGCCCTGGAGATGATGGATGACCACACTGAGCCTCCAGATGGGTATTTAAGGGGTGGGGGTTCCTTTCTCGGAGAGGCCCAGAAGGGCTGAACTTTCTGTCCCCCTTCTGCCTATGGGAGGAAGAAGACTAGAATGAAAGGGAGATGTGAGCTCCAGAGGAGGGACTGAACAGAGGAAGGGCACAGGAGACCCAGGCTAAATCATTGAACATGTAAAGGCTCTGACTGGCATTTGAATCCATATCTTCCCACCAACGTCCCCAGAGTCTCCAAACTCTTGGGGCTCCTCTTTACCAACATACTTCTCCAATTAGAATTCTCTTTCTAGAACTGCAAGGTATGATCATAGTAACCCAAGGGTGTATGCAAGAGACTGAGCAGAAGCCCATAGTCAAGTACATGTAGTCCCCCTCCCTCCCATGTGGCAGCCACTTCCTATACACACTTCTGCTCCACTGACTTCTGCAACAATTATACAGACCAAGGCCACTGGTGGTGCCCCCAAAAGGGGCAGGTGAGAACCAAAATCTACCCCATTCTCCATGGCTTTCGGGGAGGCTGGCGGGAAGACCAGCCTTGGAGGAGAACCCCTGATTCATCCTAGCACTATGGACCTTCCACTTTGGGTCAAAGTTTACTTATCTGTAAAGTGGGGGTAACCACAGCATCTGTCTCTCAGTTCTCATGAGGACCAGATGAGATTATGTTATCTGCAAACTTTAAATGTGCACACTTCATTGATAGCATAAACCAGGCTTTAGACATATAAATATGGCAGCCTGGTTTTAGGGGGCAGGGACTGTATATTTCTCCTCTATATTCTCCACCCAGTTAAAAGTTTGCAGTTCCAGTAAATTATCCCAAGTGCTGCTCTAGAGACTTGCAAAGCTTAAACATTCTCCACTGGATTCTAAGCATTGGGGCCTTTCTGTTCTAGTTTTGGCCCAATGCAAATGATTCTCCAATTGCACCCCAAAGTAGATGGTAGGTAAGAAAAATGTTTTGTTTACAGGCATGAGCAGGGACCAGACTTGGACAGGGCAGCCACAGACATTGTTGCGAGGGTCCAGCCTCCGCGGGGTCCTTGGAACCTGACAGGAGGGATAGAGTCGGGGAAATGAGTTAAGTCAACAAGGGGGTAAAGGCAGGAGCAGGTTGACTGTCAGCTGCTTGAATTTATTTTTATAGTCTCAGAATCATATCAAACAAGCAAACTAAAATCATTTCCTTGGTTACAAGAGTGTACAATTTTCATCATCAATCATATAGTTCATATGGTTACAAGTTTTAATCATGTGATTACAAGTTTAATTAATAATCACAGTTAATTGATTTCTTATCCCTACTCAGACCATGATGACCTCAACCTGTCTGTTACCTTATTTATTACTACATTGTATAATTGTTCATTCATTTAAAGTTATTAATTAAGCAATTTTTAATGGAAAGTTTTTTTTATATTTTTTGTGTAAGTAATGTTTTTCGATACGCTTCCTTAACAATCTATAGTGAGGATCTTTATGCTTGTCCACCCATCCGTTAACTCTTACAATAACCAATTTTTCTTTCAGGCCTTGGTAGAAATGATGGTTTCTGTGACTTTTTTATTCTTTCCCATGAAACTAAGGCTGCTGGATTCACATATTGGTCACCTGTACTATTTTCTCACCATCTTTTTCATATATTCCTGTGTATGGTAAGGGGGGGGGCACAACTATTAATTTCCCTGGAATTCTATCTGACCCATCTTGTATCTGTTTTACCTGTATATATTCTGACATCTCTTGGAATTCCCAGTGCTATATTTTCCAAAGATTTCAAAATGTTGAAGGCTTTTGTATGACTCAGGGAGAGGCAGTCCTGTTAAATTTGGACAGAGTTTACAATCTGTTTTATGCAAGGAATTTTTCTGAAATCCTTCCTTTATAGTCATTCCACTATTAGGGTGAGTAAATATTGTAATCGATAATAAACCTATAAATATTGGTATGCATGGAATCCCTATATATATATATATATTGAAGAAGGAAATGTTGTTCCGTCAGACAGTGTGACCTCCTTGAGTCTTCTTGCTGCGACTGTGTCAAACAGCTTGGAGACCCTGGCTCCCAACACATTGTAATAAATGTTCACCATTGATAGGATGTCCCTGACAGCCCTTTTCCTCCCCTTCAAGTCAACCCCTATCGAGAGGGCCTCACATGTCCCACCTGTCTCGCTCTGGGGCCCTGCATCCCTGGCTCACCAGTCATGTCCCAAGTTCACCCTCTCCTGTTACAGCAGGACCCTCATGATCAAGGGAGGTGAGAGGAGAGATACTTGGGTCGGTCCCTGGGGCTAGGGAAACAGCTGTCCAAGCCCCTGGCTGAGCTGGGAAGTAGGGTGGCATGGGATGTCTGGAGGGCTGAAAGGACAAATACCCAAGGTCCCAGGAATGGGTTGGCTAAGATGGTTGCTTGGTGATTGAGGGACTAGGGATGTAAAAGCTTGTGTGCCAGAGACCAGGGGTCCCCAAGGACTGAGGAGTAAGATGTGTGTGTGTGTGTGTGTGTGTGTGTGTGTGTGTGTGTGTGTGTGTGTGTGTGTGTGTATAAAACTAGGTCCCTGGACATCCAAGGTCCCACTGATGGTATCTGGAGATCAGAGATCTCCTACTGAGAACCCTTTTTCCCTGCCACTCCCAGGAAGCCTCTGGACTCCACTGGACCTGGAGGGCTGCATGGGTGGGATTGGCTGCCGAATGCTTAACAGAACTCATGTAATCGGTCCCCTTGAAGTGATGGAGCTATATGATAGGAGCAGTTTGTTTGAGAACTTTAAGATGGACTGTGGCAGCTGTCCTCACTGCCTTTGTGTGGGCTCTGGGCCTGGACTCCCTGCTAATGCTATAGCCTTTAGGGGAGGGGAAGGGCATCGTGATGGATCTGGCTTGTGCCAAATGTCCCCAATAAAGTCTGCTTCTGCCTCCTCCTCTCTACCTCCTCCTTTCTGCTTCCTCTTTTCTGGACTTTTCCAGGCCCTCTACTCAGAACCAAAGAAGTCTCAAGACTGGACTTAGAATCGTCACAATCCCACACAAGAAAGTGCATGAAGTCTGAACTCCTACCCGGGACAGAAAGCTACCTCAGGACCCCAGACAAGTGGGTGTCCTGACATCACTAAAGTCACAGACGTGACCTTACTTTGCTGTCAGTTATGGAGACAGGTGATATGAAGTGCAATTGTCAGTGGCACCATTGTGTATATATCTAAGTCAGTACTTTCAGATTTGAATTCAATTTTGTCCAATCTGTCTGTCTTTGTCTTCTCTCTTCTCTCCTCTTTCTCTTTCTCTCTCTCTCTCTCTCTCTCTCTCTCTCTCTCTCTCTCTCTCTCTCTCTCTCACACACACACACACACCCCTGTCCACTATCTTTGCCTTTCATTGCCCAGGCTTTCTCCCTAAATCCAAAGCTCTCATTAGAACAGGCCTCACTTAATGTCTTCCTGTCCCATTTCCATCTAGAACACATTTCTCCCTTGTTGCCCACTCCCCTCCAATAATAGTGGCTAGTTACAAGATTCCCATTGGCTGAGTATCTCGATGCCACAAGCTCAGTTTCTTCCAGATTTAGCCATTGGCTGTCTCCTCCACAAATTCTTGGAGGCATGTGGACTCTCAAAGGACTCTCTTGCATCTTCAAAAAGAATGTTTGGTTTAGCGTAGACACAGATTTGAGGAGGGAAGTCTTCATCTCTTAATACTCCAGACCTGGTTATTTCTCTGTTATGGAATCTTACATACATTACTGAAGGCTTAGGAAATCATCAATGGACTTCAATCCATTTATAGTGTTGCCCACTTACAAGCGGAACCAACTAACCCTTCTATGTGGAGTGCCAAGGCTGGGCCCACATGAGGGATCAATCAATACCCCCCAGAAGCAGTCCCTTTCTCCATTCCATTATGGACAGCACTGATCATCAGGATGGGTTTCCTCACTTGCTCCCACTGTAGTTAATAGCTGGATAATCTCTTCAGTCCCAGATTGGGATTCTTTGTCCAATATCCTGCCCCCCTTCATGCCAGCTTCCTTTAAAAGGTATCCTTGGCATTTGATGACTATTGCTAGATACTGCTAACCAATGCAAGAGGAAGGTCCCTGCCACACCTCCAGGCTAGAAGAGGGTTGGACTGTGTAAAGCTGCCAATGGAGCACAACCAAGAGCAAGGGATGGCCACCAAAGACAGTGGGATGGGCATCTACCACTTTACTGTGTGACCGGAGGCAATCTCTTTCCCCTGAGTCTTTCTTTCTCTAACAGGAGGTAAGGAATGGCTTTGTAAGCTCGTAGCCCCCAGCGAAGTGTCTCCTGGTCACTTCTTCCTCTGTCAGCAGAGATGTTGGTGCCTCTGAAATATCACGTTCACAGACTCCAAGTGCACCAGAGCTAGATGGGCACAATCCAGTCCATCTTTTAACTTTAGAAGATGGAAACTGAGGCCCAGGGAAGGAATAGTTAGAATCAAGATTTCAATTTGGGGCTCCCAATTCCCCTGGGCTAGGGTCAGAACAAAGCAGAATATTTTGCAAACTTTAGAGCCCAATAGAAACAGGGGCCATTAGTAATAACAACATTGTGGAGATGGGGGGAGCAGGGGGAACCTAATGGAAGGGAAAGGAAACAATATTAGGAGAGCCCAAGGAAGAAGGGAATTGTTATCATTATTCATGATTAAGACAGAAATCACAGAATAGTCCATTTAAATCTTTATTTAATACCTGTGCAGCAGACAGTCCTGTTCTGGGGTTCCTGGGACTTTGGGCATACCTCCTGCCCCTAGGATCTCAGGGTCTCTTCTTCTGCACCCCCTAGGCAGCACCCTGGGCCCAGGGTTCCCCTTTGCACCTCTTCCTGGGAGAGACTCAAAGGAATGTCTGATCTGAGGATGCCTCAGCCTACAGAGTGAGAAGTAGTCCCAGCCCAAAGGCCCAGGCCCAGGCAGGGCAAGGGGCACCCTGGCTCCTTGGTAACAAGACGTCATGGTGGTCCAAACACTTCTCACTCAGAGTGAATGGGCCAATTGTCTCCATGCCAAGGAACAGCTCACAGGTGGGTATCGTGGAGCAACCAAGCAAGCCAAGGTCATATGAGGTGCCTTCTGCAAGGGCAAAGAAGGGAGACCAGAGAGAAACAGAGCAGGTAGGTGGCCCAGTGTCAAGAAGTATGGACATTTGTTTGGAGGCTTGTTTTCAAGCCCCTAAGTCTGGCCACTAGCTCTTGAGTAAGTGCCTTCTCCTTTTGTGGACCTCAGTTTCCTTCCAAGTGACTAGTTGGCCTCCAGGGGGTCTTTTCAGGCCCAGATCTAGGAATCACAGAAGCTATGGGCCAGGAGGTCTCTGAGACCCCCTCTAAAATCTCTTAAAAAAAAAGCATAATGGAAACCTCCTGGCCAAGTGGTTGTAAACATGTGACACATTTGATGTTCACAGGCAGCCTGGGAAGGAGACCCCCTTCTCCCTGGTTGAGAGGCTACCCCTGGCTCAGAGGCTCAGATTCCCACAGCTAGTAAGGCAGGTTCTGAGCCCAGTATTCATTCACTGTCTATTCTACCAACCTGCCTCACAAAATTCATAGTTGGGAGGGAGGGCCTTGAGCCCAAAGGCCCGGGCACAGAGAGAAAGAGGCTCAAACCCAGCCCATGCCCCAGCTATGGGCTTTAGGAAAGGATCCCTGGAACCAGACCATCTCTTGAGGATCCTTTTTCTCCCAGTGGTGCACACTCTGAATCATCTCCTTGCATCTGACATTAAGTACCACCCCCACTGCAAGGAGCCCTGCTGTCCAGCTGGTGCTCACCTCCCTTGATCTGGATGGTTCCATTGTAACATCTCACAGCCTTCTCACTGCACCGTTGGACGCGGACCTTTGTGGGGCAGGAGTACAAGGCCAAGCAGGTTGGGCAGCGCAAGGCATGTTCTGGGGTTCTCATGACTGGAGGAAGGGAAGGGGCATCACTCGGGCAGGCACTGAAGGAGGAATGCCCAAGGTGAAGGGAGCCTGGGGGCCCAGGAAGGCCCTTCACTGTGGACAGTTTCCAAACATTGTCTCCCCGCTTCAATCCATTCTTCACTCTAGTCCCCAAATATTCTAATAGGCCCATCATCTCATGGGATGGGCAATGAAATGATCTCTGAAATCCCTTCCTATTGTCAACACTAGATGGGTGGGTTCTAAAAAAAAATAGGGGCAGGAGAGATGAAGAAACTATGGAGGGGCAGCTAGATGGTACAGTGGAGGGCAGCTAGGTGGTGCAATGGATAGAACACCTGCCCTGGAGTTAGGAGGTCCTGAGTTCAAAACCAGTCTCTGACACTAATCATCACCTAGTCACTTGGGACAAATCACTTAACCCCATTACCTTACAAATCCCCCCCAAAAAAGAAAAGAAACAAGGGAACAATATTATGAACTAGGCAGGTAGTCTATGAGATCAACCTATGAGGTAATGGAGGGACTATGGGGACAATGTGCAGGGGGGAATGAGGAGACTTCTGGGAAATACAAAAAAGGGTAGAATGGGGCAAGGGGGTCATTGGTAGGCACCCTAGGATGGGAGGGTGTGGAAATTATTGAAAGATGAGGAGCTCTAAGCAAAGGGGAGATCCCACCAGTGAGAAGCCCGTCGAGACTGCGGCTCTCCAGGTGTGCCCTCAGCTACCTAGGTGAGGCTTGGGTCTCAGCACTGGGGCTGTGCTGCTGGAGTTGTTGCAGTAGTTGACATTGCAGAAGCGGATATAGGAGGTGATAATAATTCCTGGTGGCCCGGAGTGCTCTGTGACCCCTGAGATCCGGTTCCCTGCTGGTGTGCAGCCCTTACTGCCCATGATCAGTGAGTGTGGCCCTAGGAGAGGAGCAGCAGGTTGGCAGGGACCCAAGAGACTCCTCCACCTGCCTTGGGAGAGTTACGTGTTGGAAGAAAGGCACCTGCTTCTACATGGGCAGAAAGCCAGTGGGCAGGCTGGGTAGAAATATGGGACCAGCGGGAGGGAGGGCGAGGCCCTTGCCTGCTTCACCTGGCTTTAGAGATTGCTCGGTTTCTTTGGTGTGCCAAAGTGGGCAATCTCATCCCGGCACTTCGAACTTCTGGGGTCTTTTCTGGCCATGGAGCTTGACGTAGGCTTGGGGGGGGGACAGTTTTCTGACATAAGCTTGAGGACACAGGATTCTGTCATAGGATTGGGGTACATAGGATTGTGACCCAGGCTTGGGGAACATGGGATTCTGCCAGGCTTGGGACATAGGATTCTGACTGGGAATCTCTTTGCCTTGAATCAGAGATGGCTATCTGGGGCGCGGGCCTCTGAGTCAGCTGTGGAGAGTGGCAGTCTTTGCTGGCCTTAGCCCCCTCCCTGGCTGGGGGAGGGGAGGGGAGGGTCACAGTCCAAGCTCTTCACCCAAAGCAGGATCGCGGCCCTGGCCTGCTGGGGAGATGCTTTTGAGCAAGGAGCCCCCGGGAGGTGGTAGCCGAGAGCACCTGGGTGATCACCAGCAGCGGAGCGGCCTTGGGTGCGCTTGGGTGAGCAGGGGAGCTAGCGGCCGGGCTCTCTCATCAAGGCCCACAGCACGCGAGCTCTCCACGGGTATATTCTTCCCCATGGAGGCTTGTTCTTTCTTTTGTAGCGCTGGGGGTCACCTGCGGCAGCGCCCCCGGTGCCCGTGCCCCCAGACTCTCTGTGGTATTTGGGGCTCACCTGTCTGCAGCAGCAGCAGGGTCTCCTGGCACACCTCCCAGTTCTCGCAGAGCTGGGAGTGAAGCAGGCCCGAGCTCCACACCTCGGGCTCCAGGCTCAGCCGGCGGCCCAGGTAGAGCATCTCGGTGTAGTAGCAGGTGATGGGGGGCAGCAGAGGGAAGATGGGGCGCCCCCGGGGGGCCTCTGCAAGGGGAGCGCAGGGTCAGCCTCCGGCCCGGCCCGGCCAGCCCCGGCCCACACACCAGCCTGGGCCAGGGAGGCCAGGGAGGCCCGGCCCCCGGCCCCCGGCCCCCGGCCCCCGGCCCCCGGCCCCCGGCCACCAGCCCCTGGCCCCAGGGAGGCCCGGCCCCCGGCCCCCGGCCCCCCGGCCCCCGGCCCCCGCCCCCCCGGCCCCCGCCCCCCGGCCCCCGGCCCCCGGCCCCCGGCCCCCACACACCAGCCTGGCCCCAGGCCCCCGGCCCCCGGCCCCCGGCCCCCCCGGCCCCCCGGCCCCCCGGCCCGCGGCCCCCGGCCCACACACCAGCCTGGGCCAGGGAGGCTCCCACGAGGCCGAGAAGCAGCGGCAAGCTCGGGCGGCCCATGGTGCGCGGCTCTGGGCGTCGGCGTCCCTGGCCCCGGGGCCCCGGGACTCTGGGGGGCAACGGAGAGCGCCGCGCAGTGAAGGGCAATGCCCCTGCCAGGGTGCCCGCGCGAGCCGCCCCTCCCCAAACAGGCCCCGCCCCCGACACACCCAGCCAGGGCCCGCCGCTTTCCCCGCCCCCCACATCAGGGCCCCCCAAAACCCATCCTCCCGCGGCCTCGCCTCTCCCTACCCACCCCCCGACAAGCCCCGCCTCCAGCTCCGCCTCCCCTCCCCCTCCCCAACGGCCCCGCCCTCGAGCCGGAGGACAGGGGGCGGGGCCCGCCTGCCCTGCTCCCTCCCTTCCCCAGGATGGTAATGGCGGGAGGTGGAGGGCAGGGTGAGGGGGGAAGAGTCCGCGCCCCATTGGTCAGCCAGCCTGTACCGTCCTCCCCACCAGGCCCTATTGGCCAACACCGTGCAGAGGGCTGGGTTCCTATTGGCTCTTTCAGGGGGAGGGTGGGGCATCCGTCGGGATTAGCAGGGGAGTTTAGCTTCGGGGAGGGGCTTCTCTCCCCATTGGCCGTTGGGCGCGTGATCGACATGTCTCCCAACGTGCTCCTGGTCCTGCTCCTCCCCCTCTTCTCACTGCCCCCCCCTTCCCGGTACCCCAGGAGAGTTTCTTCCAAAAATGGCCAAGGAAGGGCCAACCGGCGCGGGTGGCGCTAAACTGAGGGGCGGGGAAGGAGTTTATACTCCGGGATTTTCTTCTCCCCCATTTCGCCTATGGTATCTCCCAAAATGCCAGAGAGGTGGAGAGTGTGGGAGACACCATGATGGAGGAATGGGGGGAGGTCTCAGATTAAGGGGATTCGGCCCCAGGCGCTCAAATCCAGCCCCCTTCCCACTACACTCTATTGATCCTTCAGGGGTCGGAACAGAAGCAAATGGTCTACGGTCGGGGCAGCTAGGCGGTGTGGTGGTTAGAGCCTCCACCCTGGAGTCAGGGGGATCTGAGTTCAAATCCAGCCTCAGACACATCATAATTACCTGTGTGACCTTGGGCAAGTCACTTAACCCATTGCTTTGCAAACATAAGCCAAAAAAAAAGGCCTATGATTCGCTCTGCCAAGATTGCAAAGCCTTCTCCTTACGGCCTCTCACTGTAAGGGAGAGATGGAGTGTGTTGGTACTCCATTTTAAAAATAGTTTATTATTTATTTTTCCAACTACAAGCAATAATGGTTTTCAACAATCTTTTTTTTGCAGAGTCCTGAATTTCCCTTTCCTCCCCTTGACCCCACAGAAAGCAATCTAATATAGTTATTTGTGTATAACTGTTAAACGTAAATCCATATTAATCATGTTGTGAAAGAAGAATCATATCAAAAGGGGGGAAAACAGTAAAGAAGAAAAAACACCCATAAGACAATTGCAGATGGTAAGCTTTGGTCTGCATTTAAACTCCACAGTTTGCTCTCTGGATGTGGATGGCATTCTCTATCATGTGTCTTTTAGAATTGTCCTTGATTACTGTACTGGGGAAGTGAACATGTCCATCATAGCTGATCCTCACACAGCGTTGCCTTTAATATATGCAACGTTCTTCTGGTTCTGCTCCCTTCACTCAGCATCAGTTCATGGAAGTCTTTCCAGGCTTTTCTGAAGTCCCGTCCCTCACAATTTCTTTTAGAACAACAGTGTTTTGTTACAGTCACAAACCACAATTTGTGCAGCCATTCCCTAACTGATGGTCATTCCCTTGATTTCCAATTCTTTGCCGCTGCGAAAATGAGTTGTTATAAATATCTTGTGCGTGTGAGTTTTGGGGGATCATTCTGGAATATAGAACTAGTAGTAGCACTATTAGTAGTAGAAGCTCAAGCTGACTTCTCCAAGGTCACACAGCTTTTAAACATCAGTGGCAGTAATCCCAACCACAGCTTCTCTTGGTCCCATATACCATCTTGCCGGTCTGTCTCTGAAAAGATCACTGGGGTGGCTTGCAGTTCTAAATTTATGCCATTATGATGCTATGGCTCCTCCTGGTGACATTATCCTGTTTTATCCTCACAACACAGCGGCAATAGGTGCTATTCTATTTTTTTTTTTTTTTTAGTTTTTGCAAGGCAATGGGGTTAAGTGACTTGCCCAAGGCCACACAGCTAGGTCATTATTAAGTGTCTGAGGCCGGATTTGAACTCAGGTCCTCCTGACTCCAGAGCCAGTGCTCTATCCACTGTGCCACCTAGCCGCCCCATAGGTGCTATTCTTAATATTCCCCATTTTTTGGTTCTTGTTCAGCCATGTCCAACTCTTGGTGACCTCACTTGGGGGTTTTCTTGGCAAATGTCAGATTTTTTTTTGCCATTTCCTTCTCCAGCTCATTTTACAGATGAGGAAACTGAAGCAGAGTAATGACTTGTCCAGGATCACCAGCTAGTAAATGTCTGAGGGCAGATCTGACTACAAGTTGCAAAGGAGGTGCTGACCCACATTGGTAAAAAGGAGTTTCCTTAGATGAGTGTTTACGTTACATAATCTCATCTGGGCTCTCACTGCCTAGACAATCTTTTTTACCTCCCTCATTGACTCATTCTTCCTCTCACCACTATGGCTCTCCCAAACTTTCTCATCCCTCCTTAAATCTCCTATACTATTTCACTTGGTGACCTCATCTGAGTTCATAGATGCAATGATCATTCTCAGATTTTTTTTCCAGCCCTAACTTCTCTCCTGATTTCCAACCTCACCTTTCCAGCTGCTGGTTAGACACTTCATACTAAATGTCTTATTAAAAACTCTTCAGCTCAGCATATCCAAAACTGAACTCAAACCTTCCTCTCTTCCTAATTCCCTTTTTACTGCCGAGGGTACCATCATCCTCCCAGTCACCCAGGTTAGAAATCTGCTTTTCATCCTCCAATCTTTCTCTCATTGCTACCTTCCCACTCCCCACCCCCCATAACCAATTAATTGCCATTTCTGGTCCAATTTAGCTGTTTAACATCTCTCCTATACCTTCCCCTCCTTCTTTCCTCTGACACTAACCCTAACCTGGCATAGACCCTCATCATTTCACATCTGCATTATTCCTAGTCCTGGTGGGTCTCCCTATATTTCTGGTCCACCCACTTTGTGATCTTCCTAAATTACCCCTCTGACCATGTCACTCTCCTAATCAAAAAAGCTCCAGTGACTCCCTGTAGTCTCCAGAATCAAATGCAAAATCCTCTGGATAGTGTTCAAAGGCCTTTATAACTGGGCCTCGCTTACCTTTCCAGTTTCCCTACCTTCCCTGGCCTCCACCCTTTCAAGGACCTGGTGATTCACCACTGACCTTCTGGTGGCTCTGTGAGCAAAAAAATGCCATCTTGTTCTGGGAATTCTCTCCTTCCTCATGCTGACCTTTCAGCTTCCTTGAATTCTCCAGCTAAAATCCCATTTACAAGAAAACTTTCCTGGTACTACTTAATATTAATGTCTTCCCTTTGAGATTATCTTTAATTTAGCCATCCAGATTGTTTATACAAACTGGTTTACCTGTATCTCCCATGAGTTCCTTGGAAGCAGGACTGTATTTTGTCATTCTTTGTATTTCCAGTGCTTAGTACATAGGTGACACATGATTGGTACTTTTTAAAGTACAGTTGACTGTGTTGGACTTAGCTCTTCTCAGCAATAAAGTGATCTAAGATGATTCTAAAAGACCTTCGATGGAAGATGCCATCCACATTCTGAGAAAGAATTATGGAATCTGAATGCAATCACAGCATACTATCTTCACCTTTTTAATTTTAATTTTTGCTTTTCCTTTTATGTTTTTTCCCCTTTTGTTCTGATTCATCTTTCACAGTGTGATCAAATGGAAATGTGTGACATGATTGTACATGATAACCTATATCAGATGACTTGCTATCATAGAGTGGGGCAAAAGAAGGTGGGAGGGAAAAACTTTACAAAAAAGAACGTTGAGGGGTGGCTAGGTGGCGCAGTGAAAAAAGCACGGGCCCTGGAGTCAGGAGTAACTCGGTTCAAATCCAGTCTCAGACACTTAATATAATTACCTAGCTGTGTGGCCTTGGGCAAGCCATTTAACCCCACTTGCCTTGCAAAAAAAACAAAACAAAAACAAAACTTTGAAAATTATCTACACATAACTGGAAAAATACATGAATGAGTAAAAAAAATAAAGTGTTGAATGACAATATGGAAATAATGTTTGTATGACTGCACATGTATAACCCTTTATCAAATTTCTTGTCTTCTCAAGAAAGAAGAAACAGAGAGACTGTAGGAGAGAATATGGAACTCAAAATTATAAAAAAAAATAAGCTTAAAAATGTTTTTTACATGTAATGAGAAAAAATAAAATATTTTTTGAAATTTTTAACTGTTTGTTGAATTCCAAACATTAATGAAATCACAGGCTCAATCCTCACCTTTATATCTCATAGTATTGCCCCATATTATTCCTCCCGGCCCTCTGCTACCTACTATCTCCCACTACTTTCACCTCTCCCAGGAGTATGTATTAATTTCAGATGACCCTCTTTCCTTTCTCCCCAAGATCCGCAGGATTTCCCTAATATTAGAGCTGTAATGATACCATGGCAAACAAGACTTTATACAAAGAACTGACATCAGGAGTGCCTTCATATAACCAGACCAGGTGACTGCCAAGAGGAGCAGGTTGGCCCTAGAATAAGGAGCAGGCCTGGGCATATCTCTGGAAGCCTAATGATAGGAATGAGTCGTTCATAGGTACAGTCCCAGGAACAGGTGGTAAGCCCCCTAAGAAACAGGGAATCTCTTCCAGTTGTTATCCACCAATGAAGAGATGGGGTAAGGACCAGGTTAAGGGGTTGAGAATATGTTGGGTTTTTTTTTTTGGTCCCTCAACCATTCCAAAGAGTAGGAAAGTATATAATGGAGAAGGAGAGCCATTGGCATCTGTTCAACTGAATTGGTGTCAGGTGACAAAATTCCTAGGTATGGCTCTGCCCTACTGATGTCGCAACTGCTTCTCCTTCCCCGGGGTACCTCCCAGTAAATTCTGCCCCCAATTCTGCCTCCCTCCCTTCTAATTCCCAAAGAGTCACTTCGCTATTATCCTCCCCCATCCCTTACATCACACTCTGAGCCTTCCCTCATAGTGGTGCCCCTGGAACAAACAACTTAGGCGAGTCCTTAAATACATGGTCGTTTTATTTTCTGGATCACTGAGACCTGCTCAGCCTGGTGGGGTACAACAAGGAGAGACTCTGGTTTGGGATGGGTCCAGCCCAGCACAGGGAAGAGAAAGGGCATTTGTAAACAGGGAAGAGTGTCCCAGGGCCACAAGGGGAGGAGAATGAGAGGAGGGGGAGGGGATCACAGGAGGGTCCTTGCAGCAATAGCTACCAGGAACAACAGCAATGGAAGGCCCAGGGTCCTGGGACCCCCATTAGATGGGTACTGGGAACCACCTTTAGCGGGGAGCTGTCCCATATTGCTTCGATCGCTGTGACCAATGGCTCCTCCGCTGGCTCTTCCCTCCTCTCTGAGGGTCTCCACAGGTTTCTCCAGGTGAGAAGCTGACTCAGTGCTTAGAGCCTGAAGGGTGGTGGCTGGGGCTGGGCTTGAAGAGGCCGAGGGTTTTATTGTTGAAACAGGAGTGGATGCTGGGGTCTTTGTCACTGTTGAATTTGGGCTGGAGGTTGCAGTGGGCTTTGGCACGGGCAGAACCACAAGGGGTGGGATGCCAGGGGCAAAATAGGTCTTGTTCCGGAGATCGGCATTGCAGCGGGATCCACTGCAGCAGGAGCCGGTGAGGGAGAAGCCTGGGCCTGTCACTCCATCTTTGGTGCATTCCTCATCCTGGACACAGCCCCGGATAGGCAGTGACACTGTCACATCGGCTACAGGAAACCAAAGGGGTGAGACACCTGGTTAGAATAGGACCCTCAAAGATGTGAAAGCAGAGCCCTGGAGTGGATATGGATCAAGGAGGGGTTCAGGACTTCTCCAAATTCACTGCTGACTTCTGCATGAAACTCCTATCCCTCCCAGGGCCTGTTTCCCAATCTGTAAAATGATAGCATTGAAAGGATGCCATGATTCACCAGTGGGTTGGATAGAACATGATAAAACATATTTCCTTGCCACTGTTATTCAATCCTGTCTGACTCTTTATTGATCCCTTTGGGGTTTTCATGGCAAGGACCCTGGAGTGATAATAGGTATAGTCCTAGAAACAGGTGGTAAACTCCCTAAGAAACAGGGAATCTCTTCCAGCCTGTTATCCACCAATGAAGAGATGGGGTAAGGACCAGGTTGAGGGGTTGAGAATATTTTTTCCTTCTCTCTAGAAGGGATTATATTTTCCAATGAAGGTGGATGGGATACCATTTCCCTCCTTGGAGTAGAAGAGAGGTCTCCATCTCCCATAAAACCTTGAAAAGAGGAGAGCTGGTGAGAGAACCTCTAAGAGAAACATTTTTTGCCCTTCCCCATTTCAATCCCCAAAAGTGCTACTGTTCTCTATCTCCTCAAATCACTTTTTATTTCATCATCTGTGAACATGTCCACCCCACCCAGATGAATGGAAGCAGCGTGAGGGCAGGAACTGATTCATTGTTTGCTTCTGGCCCCTTACTGCTCAACACTGAGGTGGGAGATGGTACCATTGGGAGCCGGAGGAGACTCTATGAGGAAGGATGCTGCAGAACCTTGTGTAGAGCATCCTTCCTGCTCACCTGCTGTCAGGGTGACATTTCCATCGAAGCAGCCCTTGTGCACCCGGTCACCTGCATTGTAGCACTGGGCCAGGGGGGACTTTGTGCCTCTGCAGGCCTCCCGTTTCAGCCCCACACAACTGTAGCACTGGACTCCATTGGGCTCATGGGCGCTCTCATTCCCTGTGTTGGTGATGGATGAAGAGAGAGGAGCCATCAGTGAGATTTCCAGTTCCCAATTTCATAGACTTCAGACTTTGCTCCTTCCCCACCTTTCCATTCTTAGTCTCCCCAGAGACTCTAATCCTGCCTCACCCCTCAAAGACTAGGACCCCAGATGCCATTGACACAAGCTCCTTTACAAACAGACAGACAGATATGGGGCCATCCAGCCTTTGTTTGAAGACCTCCAAATTGAGAAATCTGTTAATATCCCCCAAAGCAGACTATTTGACTTTGGGACTGCTCTGATTACTGGACATCTTTCCTTTCATTGATATGAATTTTTCCCTTCTTCAACCTGTACCCACAGGTTTTCAGCTCCAGGTTAGGACCCCATCAAAGGGCGCTTCCAAATAATTTTTAAAATAGCAGTTTTCCAATGACATGTAAAGACAATTTTAATATTTCTTTTTTATAAGATTTTTGAGTTCCAACTTTTTCTCCCTCCCTCCCTCCTCCCCAGGATGATAAGCAATTTGCTTATGTGCAATCATGAATACAGATGTTTCTAATACAGTCCCATGTTCCCCAACAAATCTTTTCTTCTCCTAGATGCACAACCCTGACCAATTTCTTCGGTCATAAAGAGTTGGACACAACTGAAAATGACTGAAAAAATTTAACTTAATAGAGACAGATTGGCACAGACATTAGAGTCAAGGAGACTTGGGCTCAAAGCCTGCCTTTGACACTCCCTGAACATATGCCCCTAGTTAATCACTCCACATCTGACAGCTCTGGACTATACCTTAATACTCTGTTGCAGAGAGGGTATGATCTGCCTTGAGAAAGGAAAGTCTTCACTATTACATTAGGAAACTCCTATACTAATATATTTTTTTAAGATGGGTCTGTTACATTTTGAAATATAGACATTGAAAGGGGGAAAAATGATGAGAAAGAAAAAACATAAAAGAAATTTTAAGAATCAGAACGAAAAGGGAAAAAATGAAAAAAATAATCTAGACATTGACATCCAGCATCTTAGAATCAACCTCCCCCCACCCCAAGTTTTTTGTCATTTGTAAATTTGACGAGTATATCAATTTGTTAAATAGCTCAGGTCCAAGCAGAGAACCTTGGGGCCCTTCACTAAATATCTCCTCCTTGAGACCGACCATTAATGACAACTCTTTGGATCTAACTACTCCACCTGCATCCACCAAACAATGCTGTGGCCTGGCCTGGGTGGATTTCTCCATCTTGGCCAGGAAAAAAAAAAATTCCCATCAACCCTACTAGCTTCTATCCCTCCATTTGACTGCCAGGTTAACAAAGCCGTCAAAAATGGAACTTAAATCTGGCATGACCTGTTCCTGATGAATCCCTACTGGCCCTTTTGGATTGCTGCTTCCCTTTCTAAATACGCACTGGCCATCCTTTCACTTATATCTTCTGGGCTAGTATCAATAACCGAAGGGGAGATCACGAGATTATAATTTGTAGGCTCTATCCTACTACCCGCTACCAGTCCTGCCTTACCTTTCATTTGCTACCAAGGCCCCCATTCAGTGCCCAGCCCCTTCCCCCAATTCTGGCTCCTTCCTCAGGACTATCCTTAGACCCGAAGGGTGGTATTTAGAGCTGGATGGCATCCTGGAGATCTTCTAGTCCAATCTCTTCATTTTACATGGGGAGAAACCAGTACCCGGGGTAGGGAAATTAATTGTCCAAGATCACACAGCTAGTGCGAAGGAGAGTTGAAATTTGAACCCAGATCCTCTGGTTCCAAATCTAGAGAACAGGCTAACTACATCCCTTCCCTGGAATCCTGGGGTCTCTCTTGGCTTACCACTGGGGTTCAGAGGGTATGAGGTAAGGTTGAGCTGGGCATTACACAGGTCCTTATCACATTGCTGCAGCTGGAGGAAGGCCAAGATCCCATGCAGGTCCAGTCCTCGGTCATTCTTTCCTGTAAGACCTGATCCGCAGCCTCGGATGGCCAAAGAGAACTGCCCATGAACTAGAGGGAAGAACCAGAATACACAGTGAGAATGAGAAGGGAAGGGTCAGAAGCGGGAGGAGTTAAGGAGGAGGTCTCCGAGAGGGAGAATTCAGAGGGAAAGGATCCAGAGGGGGGATTCAGAGAGGAGGGATTGAAGAGGGAGAGGACTCAGGAGGATTTGGAGGGAAGGCTCGGAAGGGGGAGATCCAGAGAGAAATGCTGCAAAGGACAAAGATGCAGGGGGAGACTGTGAGGGGAGCCGGGGGACCTCAGAAAGGAAGGATTCAAGGGAGGGATCCAAATAAGGAAGATGCGGAGGGGGAGAACTCAGAGAAGGCAATACTCAGAGGGGAGGACCCAGAGGGGTGGATTCAGAGAGAAAGGGCTCAAAGGGGAAAGATGAAGAGGGGAAGGAAGGACTCAGAGAGAGCTTTAAGAGGAGGAAGCTGAAGGGGAAGAGCTCATCACAGGGAGGGCTAAAACTCTGTACCTAGATAGGGAAGATAAAAAGGAGGACTCAGAGAGGGGAACAGTCATTGTGTGGGGTTTGGGGTCTCTGAGTCAGAGGTGTGAGTGGATTTTGGAGCACAGCCCATTGGAAACTCAGGCTGGATGCCCAGGGATCCGGGGGCAGGATTCCATGTAATAAAGCTTCAGGGGGATGTGGTCTCAGTCCAAACCCGGATGAATCTGGCCCACTTGGAAACTTTGCCTTCCCCAGGAGCTGATAAAACCGGAGTGACTCAGAAGCCCCTTCCTCCCTAGTTCCTGGGAACTCTTTTCATCTCCATAAATCTAAGGTATATGACCTCCAGGCCCATGAGACTCTGAGCTCTTGCTTAGTTCCAGTGCCTAGTCCCTAGGCCAATCCCAGTGAAGGAAATGGGTCAACCTAGGGGCCTGGGTTTATGAGTCTGGACTTGCTCAATGAACTCATTAGATATTATTGGGTTCCTCCCACCCTCCATATGCTACCCCCTCCCTCCCAGTGGGAGCCTTACTTACTGGTCTCCACAGCCCCCACAGTCTCTGTACAGACCCCTTGTTCTGCAGGACATGTCACAACCTTCATCTTCTCTGGGGAGCATCCTTCATCGGCTTTTTGAACACAGCTGTAGCATTTAAGAGCTGAGGCACCTAGGGGCAGATCCAAGCCCATCATCAGAACCTTTCCCCCTTCCTTGCAGAGTTCTCATCTCCTATCATGGAAAATCTCCCTGTGAGCCCCTCTCCTTGAGCTAAGAGAGTCTTTTGACCAAAACAATCCTGAGTTGCCAGAACTTCTTTCGACTGTTCCTTTTCCTCCTTCTTTGCTCTCCAGATAGAAGACCTTCTCCTGCCACCCCATGCAGTAAGCCTTCTCCTCCATAATTTCCCCTTTCCTGTGGGTCCTAAAGTCTTCTTGGGAATGTGAGGCCTTCCTTGGAAGTCTTCCAACTATGTTATAGCCTTTAAAACCCCTCTCCCTGCTCTAGAAAAATCTTCCTTAAGTTCCTTAGTGTTTTCAGATGTGAGAACCAGATGGGGCCCACACAGCCCTCTCAGCATGGGAAACCCATAGTCCCAATCTCCCTTGGATCAGAGAGACTAATCTCTCATAGCTAATCCTTTCCTTGGGGTTCAAAGATCCCTTTTCCCATAGTCCCTGCTCCCTGGGATGGAAAACCTTCCCTGTGATTTCCCTTCTCCAGGGTACGAGAATCTTCTCCCTTGCTCCCTAACTGCCTCCTTTCCTGTGTTTTCCCAATGCTGGATAGGATGGAGTGGGAGACCTCTCAGCTCATCCCCAGAGCCTGGACCTGGCTTGGATGCTGGAAGCATCCCCCCCCATCTCAGTCTCCCCATCCCTTCTACCCAAAGCAACCAGACCTCACCTGGCCCAAACAAGGACAGGAGTAGCAGAGGAAGGAGCCCCAGGATGCATCTCCTTTCAGTGTCCATGGCTGTTAGGTCCTGCTTCTTCAGAGTCCCCCAAGGTGTGTCAGCTCTGCATCCCGGCCGGGCCCTCTTACCTGAGCCCCAAGATGAGTAACTGCCCCCAGGGCCTCACTCTCTCCTCCCCCAGCCCAGCCCGACCCAGCCCAGCATTCACTCTGGGGCGGGTCCCCCCCTTTTTCCTTGCATCACATCCCTATAAGAGACTAGACTTAGCCTCTGACTGCACCTGAGAGATGGGAGAATCCTGACCCAGACAACACGAGCCCTGCCCTCGGGCAGCTGGTTCTGGGAAGTGACTAGGTGGGGTGGAAGGAACAGGAGTCAAAGAAGAGACAAAGCCCACCGCTATCCCATCGAGTATTGATCCAGAGCTCTGCAAAGGGACATCTGGTCCGGGCCTCTTTTGGCAGAGGAGGAAACTGAGGCCAGAGAGACTAAAGTGATTCGTCTCAGCCTCTTTCTGTTTCCTTATCTGTAAAATGAGGATAATAACACACCCACCTCATAGAGTTGTTGTGAGGATTAAATGAGATAATATATGTAAAAGCATTTTGCAAACCTTAAAGTGTTACATAAATATTAACTATTATTCTCCAGAGGGCTAGGCAAACTTCATGAGTCCAGTGTTCTGCAACTCTAGCTGTATTTTTTACACAGGGATCCCTGGGCCTAATAATAGTCAAATGACTTGCCCAGGGGCCCATCGTGAACTTTTTATGGGGGCCAGCCAGGGCTAGAATTCCAGGCTCTTGATTCTCCCCTCCACTAACAGGTCTTCTCCCCAAACATTGCCAGGAAGCTACCTTCCCAGGTCAGAGATCAGACAATGAGAAGCCCATTGTTGCCTCAGTATCCTGGTATCCTGAATCTAAAGCAGGAGGGGGCCGAGTCTGTATCTCCCCCTAAACCCACAGTTTTAAGTTTTAGGGGCCCAAGAAGCAGAAGGGGGAGCGTGGGAGCAGGAGTTTCGAGGGCGGGCCCCAAACCAGCGCTCCCTCCTCAAACTGGCTGGACCGGAGAGACAGGCACCTGGGGAGCAGGCTGGTGAGGGGTGGCTTCTGTCTGGGCCTGCAGGACCCCTCAGGTGACTCCCTAACTTCTACTTTGGTCTGGGAAAGAGGCATAGACTGAAAGACCATTTAGTCCGACCACATTGCTTTATACGGGTTTGGAAACTGAGGCCCAGAAAGGGGTTTTCTTCGAAGTTTATTATGTCAAACCTGGTTCCTTAAGGATTTGTTTTCTTCTTTATTAAATGTCGGATTTGGACTATTTGAGTTCTAAGGACCCTTCCAGGTCTGACTTTCTCTGGTCTAAGGTCTCTCCCTGGGCAGACTTTCCATATTCTCTGTTCCAAGCCCCCCCCCCCCCCGCCCCCGTTCTGGCATGTTGTGTTCTAAGGAGCATTGCAGTTCTCAAATCTTATGCTCCCTCTTTCACACAGCAGAGAATAAAAGAACATTCAGAAGGAAGCACGAACTAGTGGGACAGTTTTCAAAGTAGCCAATAGGGCTTAATATTTGCTTCCAAAGGAGATCCAAGGTTTCACATAAAATCCTCTTTTGTGCTCTGCTTTGGGAATGGAAAAATACGCTTTTTTAGTGTTTAAGGTAAAAAAAAAAAAGCTCTCTAAATGCCATCGTGGAGATGAACACTCTTTGCCTGGATCATGCCCTCTCATCCAGTTTCTTAACCTGGAATCTATTGATAGAGTTTAGACGGCCCATGTATTTATTTGGATGGGAAAACCCAAACACCACCTTTATTTCTTTTGTAACCTGTTTTCTTATGCGTTTAAAAATAATATTTGGAGGAGTCTCTAGGCTTCGCGGGATTTTCAGAGAAGTCCATCGCAGCACAAGCATTCTGAGCCCCTGCTCTTGGTCCCTTTGGGGGACAAACCTCCCTTGGGTCCTTAAGCCTTTTTGTTACCAGTTCTGGTTTTGGACAGAGTAAAAAGATGAAGGCATACTCTGGTTTCTCTTCAAACCGAATAAATCTTTTGCCTTTTACTAAAAAGATGAAGGCTCTGGGGGTGACTGGGGGCGGAGGACCAAGCAGGCCGAAGGGAGCCACCACAGACTGAATGCTGAGGGAGGATCAATGCTTCCTTCTTAAGGGTGGGGCTTGAATCTTCCTGCAGATCATGGGAGGAGAAGAGGGGGACCCGAGGCTTCTTGACTCACAATCCTTCAGCGCCTCAGTCCCCTCCTCAAACTCACAGGGTGTATCTGTGTGTCATTTCCTTAAGTCCCTAAAAAAAGGAAGGCTGGGAGAGGCAGGACATTTGTTTCCTCCAAATGTGAAAAAAGGGCAAAGGCTGGGGACCCCTATGGGGTAAGGTCTGGGTTCCTGGATGAAAATGGGGGGTTGGAGGATGAGGAACTCTTAGGAGTGGGGGGCCCTCAATAGTCCTAGGGCCATGAGAGTAGAGGCTAAAAGGGGGTCCTGGGAGGATGCCCAGGGTGTGTGCAAACAGTGACAGCCACGATTGTTTTTCCTCAGTGTTTAGTTTAATCCCATATGTAGGTCAATAAATAAACCTTCATCTCCCGCCCCGAGCACCCCACTGAGGGGAGAGTCCGTGGGGTGAAGCAGGCAGCCGAGCTCGGACCGGCCGAACGGAGGCGACCCTTCCCACGGGACAGGGCTCCCCGAGTCCGGGGGAAGTTCCGAGGGAGAGAGCGTCGTGGGTTGGTTGGGGGCTCGGCAGAGCGCGGGGCCTCCTTGGTTGGTCGCCAGGAGTAGTGCCCACGGGAAGGTTCCGAGGGCCGGGATGCTGTGCCTTCAACACTGGGCAGCGGGCTGCGGACAAGGTCCTAGCATGCGGGCTCGAGCTTTAAGCGCCCTCAGGCACGACGCTCGGCTAACCCCGTTTTACAGATGGGGAAAGCGAGGCCCAGAGAGGCTAAAAGGCCTGGACCGTGCTAATACTACAGGGGAAGGGGCGCTGTCCAGGCAGGTTGGGGGAGGGAGCTTGGGGCGAGGGGTGCGGGAGGCATCACGGGGCGTGGTTCTCATCTGCCGCGGTGACGATGACGTCCATCCAGATGCGCATGGCCTCTGGACTGGGGGCCACCATGTAGAAGAGGCGCTCGTAGGTCTTGACGCAGAATGTCAGGCGGGGGCTGGGGCTCTGAAGGTTGAAGCGGTGTGAATTCGGGGGCCCAGGGGTCTGAACCCCCGGCCCCTACCGACCCTGAATGATCAGGGGCCCCTTTTACCCAGCCTCTCCGGTGCCAGCCCCATCACTCAGGGGGTGTATGGGGAGGGTCATGTCTTGGCCTCCTACAAAGTCAACTGTGAGGAGAGGGGGTTGGAGAGACCTAGTCCAACATCGGGGATACTGAGGCCAGGAAAGAAGAGCCCCAGCTGGTACCCACTAAACCTCAGGGCTGGAAGGGGAGAGAAGACAGGAGATGGAAGGGTCCTGGGGGACCATCTGCTCCCATTTGGAGTTGGGGAAGCTGAGGCCTAAAGGTGCAGGGGTCTCCTGCCACCCCCTCTCAGCTGTCATTTGGAGCAAGAAGGACTAAGGGTGGGGGTGGAGGGGCAGCCAAGTATTTTTTTTAAGGTTCCTTGCTGACCTGGGGAGAGGAAACTCACTTTGAAGGCGCATCGCAGGTGGTCATAATAAACCTCTTCTATGGCTTGGAAGTAGATGACTCCCTTCAATTTAGTCTCCTCTTTGTCTGAGATATGGAGAGAATGTGGAGAGGTTTTTTTTTCCCTTTGTTTTGTTTTGGGGTGGTGATAGGGAGGGAAGGCACAGAGGTCGAGGTTATAGTGGGTCACTCTAGCTGCCAGATGGTGTGTGGAGAATGGGCCCCAAGAGCTGAAGCTGAGGTCAGGGTCCAACTGGAGCCAAACTGGAGGTCAAAAGTCCTTAAGATTGCATGGTCAGCAAATAGCTGTTGGGTCATCAAAGCCTGAAATTTAGAGCCAGCAGATCATCTGCTAGGAGATCATTTTGCAGAAGAGGAAACTGAGGCAGAGCCAGGATTTAGGTCCCAGGTTTTAGAATTTGAGTAGAACCATCTAGCCTACTATTTAAGGGGAGATCACCTGGGCCAGCTTGGCTAAGGTCACACACTTCACCCCTGAAAGACATGAGGAAAGGTGAGATTGGTTGCAGGGAAGGAGGGGTGACCCCCTCACCAGCATAATAGGAGAGTCGGCGGGCGTGGCGATCAAAGCAGAACCATCGCTTCCTCCAGGTCTTGATCCGGCCCCCCACCTTCACCAGTGGTCCCCGGCAGCAGCCGCTGGTCACTCGAATGTGAGGACAGCTTTCCGGGCTGTGGCCCCAGCGTTCTAGGTGTTGGCGCAAGTCCAGGACCCGGGGGCCTGGTGGACGTGGTGGTGGTGGTGGTGGTGGTGGTGGTGGCGGCGGCGGTGGTGAGGCCTGAATGAGTGGGAGACACAGACAAGGTTCAGGTGGCTCCAAAAGCAATGAGGAAGAGAAGGAAGGAGCTAGTTGGGCTGGGAGGGAAGAGCTGGGTTCTACCAGTGGCTCCCTTTGTGCTTAAGGTAGGGCAGGTAGGACAATAGAGGAAACACTAGAAAAAACTAGGAAACACTAGGAAACACTTTCATCATTTCATAGGACTTAAAGCTCAGGGTGGAAGGGGCACCTAGGTGGCATAGTGGATAAAGCACTGGCCCTGGAGTCAGGAGTACCCGGGTTCAAATCCGGCCTCAGACACTTAATAATTACCTAGCTGTGTGGCCTTGGGCAAGCCACTTAACCCTGTTTGCCTTGCAAAAAAAACAACCCTAAAAAAAGATCAGGGTGGGAATGGGGCATCTGAGCTAGATGATAGAGATGGAAAGTGAAGGGGGGCTGGGTGGCCAAGGGATTCATGAGATGATGGGGGGGAGAAGATAGCAGTGAGAAATCAAGGGCCTGGCCTGGGGGTTGTCACTGACCATGACGGCCGGAATAGATCTGGCCTCCTCCTTGTTCCTCCTGGTCCCCTCCTGTGGGGTCAGAATGGGAGGGAGAATCAGTGGGGATCAAAGACCTCCAAACCTGAGGTCTCATTCCACTGCCAGTCCTAGAAATGGAACCACAGGGGAGGAGGGGGTGGGGGCAGAGAATGGGATTAGTATATTTAGGTATCTAAGGAGATTGAGGACTGGAGGATCTGGACATTTGGGTTCCTGAGACAGATGGTGGGCAAAGTGCCCAGGTCCTTAAGGTGCCTAGAGATTGGAACATGAAATCTGGAAGATGAGGATCTCATCCAATCTGGGTGCCTGAGGAATGCTGGGGCTAGGGCATTGGAAGCCCTGGCTCTCACCCGAGCCTGCAGCAGTCTCTCTCGTTCTGCCATGGCTTGTTGTAATAGCTTCTCCATTTGGATGATATCAGGATGGGGGACCCTGCAACTGGAAGACAGGAAAGACCTGGGAGTACCACCCCCTGTCCCTGGTGTTCTTCCCTCCGCTCTGCCCATCCTTCTTCTCACCTGGTTCCAGGGCTACAGTTCAACAACTGGTACAGAGGGGAACTCTTGGGGTCCCCTGAAGGAGGTGGCAGGGCAGAAGCTTCCAGGGGTTCTAAAAGGGAGGAAAGAGGTTTAGGGAAATCACCCACTTCCAGCCTTTACCCATCCTCACTCCCATAGTCCTCTTTGATGGGGTACAAGACACTCACGGCTACAGTGTAGGGACAGGGGTCTTGAGGATCCCCTCTGTCGGACTCGGTCTCCCTTTCTCCGAGGTAAACTGCCAGTCCTCTGGAGCCCAAAGGAGCCCTGGAGGAGAGGAAGAGAGAAAAGAAGAGAGAGGAGAAGAGGGAAAGGAGAGATGGGACAAGAGGAGAGGGAAACAGGAGGAAGGCATCAGTTTAGGGTCCATTCCCCACACCTCCCAGTCTCCTCAGGGTCATAGCCCCAGATCTCCCCCACTTTTCCAACAGCCTAGGCCCCACCTGGAGAGAGCTGTGTACAGAGAAGAGGCAGGATGAGGCAGATGTTGATGCTGGAGCACAAGAATCCTGTAGGACCAGGAGCTGGCGATCTGTCTTCTGGGTGAACAGGAGCTGCACAGAGGATGAGGGTCAGCCCAAAGGGAGGGAGTGACCTGGGGGTTCTTCAATGGCCAGGGATGAGTTTCTGGTTACCTTAGTCAGGGCCTGGCTCTGCTCAGAGAAACTACCATCTCCTCCTTGGGTCTCCTGAAGATGGCTAAGTTCTAAAAGCCAGTTCCGCTCCTGGGTGAAGAAGGGAAAATTCAGAGTTGGTAGGGGATGGGGCCCATGTAGAATTCTAGATCTCAGAATCTGAGGGTCCCCCCCCAAGAACCCTTGCCTTTTGGCATGTAAAAGATTCTCAGTGGGGCAGCTAGGTGGCACAGGGGATAGAGCCCTGGAGTTGAACTAGGACCTGAGTTCAAATTTGTCCTCAAACACTTAATAATTACTTAGCTGTGTGACCTTGGGCAAGTCACTTAACCCCATTGCCTTGCAACCCGCCCCCCCAAAGATTCTTAGCCCCATTTTATAGCAGGGAACATCGAGGCCAGGTAAGAAATGACTTGACTAACAGTCACATAACCCAGTGGGGGTTGATGAGAGGCTCTCTTTAACCCTGACCTGTTGGCCTTGATAGGACTTAAGGGTTGGGTGGGGAAGTCACCTGGTTTAGAGCTTGCAATGCCTCTTCCTTCTTTCTACTCAGGCCACGGCTTTCAGATGCCATCTGCTCCCCGAGCGACCCCAATTGTTCTTCGAGGACTTGAATTCGGCGCTGAGAAGACAGTCCACCCCCACCCCAGACTCAGAGATTGGCAGAAAGACACCTGCCTGGTATCAAACCTCAGACCAGGTTGACCTTGGGGATCCACACCTCACAGAATCAGAGGAGGGAAATTGGAAGAGGCCTCAGTGGGCATCTATTCTATGCCAGGCTGGGAAAAGAAACCTCATTAGACTATATGCTTGTCTCCCCTTATAAGATGGAGTCCCTTCATGCTTTCAGTGCTCTGTGACCTTGGGCAAGTCACCACCTTTCTGGGTTTCACTGTCCTCCAGAATCACCCTAGCATCCTGGTGGAGTGTGAGGAACACTGGGTTGGATGTCAGGAGATCTGGATGTGTGAGATCCGAGGCAAAAAGCTCCTTGGGCTCCCTTTTGTCATCTATCTATTAATGGTCTCCAAGGTCCTGATCTTGCTGTGACATTCTGTTTTCTGCACCTCCCCAAGGCTGCCCATTGAACCCATGAACATGCCCAGAGAGGCAAAGGATTGGGAGACAGAGAGACAGACAGACAGACAGACAGACAGACAGACAGACAGACAAGGAGAAGAAGATGGAACTTTTCTAGGGGCTCACCCTGTGCTGGGCCAGACTCCCCTGCAACTCTAGGATCTTGGGACCTAGTCCCTGGCTCCCCAGCCCATCGGCTTCTTCTTCTCGACTACTCTCCTTTTCCAGTTGCTGGAACTCCAGATCCTCATAGGCCCGCTGAGCAACATCCAGCTGTTCAGATACCTGGGGAGGAGGGGGGAGCTAGGGGATCAGGAAGCCTGGGTCCCTGAGAGGAATGGGGGCTGGGAAGCTGGGGTCCTGTGAGGGGGATGAGGGCTGAAGGATCAGGAAGCCTAGGTCCCTGAGGGGAAGGGGGGATGGGGGATTGGGAAGCCTGGGTCCCTGAAAGAAATGGGGGCTGGGGAGTGGCAAGCCTGGGTCCCTGTGAGGGGGATGAGGAAGCCAGGGTCCCTAAGGGGAATTACGCTGGGGATTGGGTTGCCTGGGTCCTGAGCAGGGCAGCATTCACTTACCTCCTGGACCCCTTTCAACAGCCCCTCCCTGTCACCCTCAGGTTTTGAATCCAATTTGTCCCGAGCCTCCTCCAGCTTTAGTCGAAGGGCCTCTACCCGGGCCCGGGCCTCCCTTAGATGCTTCTGCTCCTGGCACAACAAACCACAAGAAGCTGAGATTGAAACCAGCTTCTCCAACCCCTCCTTGTCTTTACCACCCCCACCCCTGCCCCCACCCAACACACTTTACATATAAGAAAACCGGGATAAGCTCTTATTCAAAATCTGATAGGCCCTTAGAAAGGGAGAGAAAGAAAGGCCTGAAAGGGGAATCAGGATCGCAGGCTGGCTGTGTGACCTTGTCCAAGTCCCTACGCCTTTCTGTGCCTCAGTCTCCCCTTATGAAGTCCCAGCATGCTTTTTTTTAGGGGACCCCTCCTTTGAATGACCCTGGGCAAGTCACTTTCTGGGCTTCACTGCCCTCCTGAATCTCCCTAACATCGTGGTGGAGTGGGAGGAACATTGGGTTGGATGTCCCCCTTTCCTCACCTGTACCTTGATGGTCTCCAAGATCCTGACCTTTCTCTGACATTCTGCTTTCTGTTCTAAGCTCCCTTCAAGTCCTTACGTTCTAGGTCATCTGCCTTCAGTCTTAGACCTGTGCCTCCCTGCCCAAGGTTTCTAACCCTCTGCTAGGCCCCCAGGCATTTCAGCTTGCTGACACTCTCTGTGCCTCGGTTTTTTCATTTGTGCAATGGGAGAACAACCAAAGGGGAGGCATCGGGAGGCTGAGCCCCCCTCCCCCCAGGCCCGGGGCCCCTCCTCCTCCCCCCCAGGCCCGGGGCCCCCCTCCCCCCCAGGCCCGGGGCCCCTCCTCCTCCCCCCAGGCCCGGGGCCCCTCCTCCTCCCCCCCAGGCCCGGGGCCCCCCTCCCCCCCCAGGCCCGGGGCCCCCCTCCCCACCCAGGCCCGGGGCCCCCCTCCCCCCCAGGCCCGGGGCCCCTCCTCCACACACCTGCTCCTTCTGCTCCGCGGCCTCCTGTTGTTTCAGAAGCTCCCGCAGCTGCTCCTCTTCCCTCCGGGCAGCCACTCTCTCCCCAGTCAGCTCCCCTCGAAGCAAAGCCACCTCGACCTCCATCTGGGGTGGGGTGGGGGGATGGGGAGAGAAGAAGGCCCTGATCTCTGGAGCATGAGGGCAGGGACCGGGGGAGAAGGCTGTCTGCGTGACTGAGGGAAGGGACTATGAAGCTGGGGAAGCCGGGGTGTCCAGGGGAGGGGTTTTCAGGGAGCAGGGTGTCCGGGTGAGTCAGGGAAGGGGGTTGGGAGAGGGAGGGGAGGGGGCTGCAGGAAGCAGGACTCAGGGTCCTCACCTCAATCCTCAGCTCCCTCCTTTGCTGTTGGAGCTCCTTGACCCGCTGTTCCATCAAGGCCACCCTCGTCAGCGCCTCCAGCTGCTGCCCCCTCAGACGCCGGGCCGCCCCTCGAGGCCCCTCCACAGCGGGGGGTGCGGGGGGCGTGGGGGGCGCGGCTTCGCCCTGGGGAGGGATCTCGGGGTCTGTTTCTGTGTCTCGAGGTCTCGTGCCTAGTCTTGGGTTTCTCAGTCTCTCTCTTTCTCCCTCTCTGTCCCGTCTCCGGCTCCCATGTCTCAGGGCTGCCCCATATTCCTCCACCTCTCTCGTCTTCTCTGCCGTCTCACCATCTCTGTCCCTCGGGGACCCCAGGTCTAGACCCCGCTGTCTCTTCTGCCTCAGTCTCTCTCTGCCTCAGTCTCTCTCTCTGCCTTAGTCTCTCGGGGTCCAGGGTCTAGACCCCGCTGTCTCTTCTGCCTCAGTCTCTCTCTGCCTCAGTCTCTCTCTCTGCCTTAGTCTCTCGGGGTCCAGGGTCTAGACCCCGCTGTCTCTTCTGCCTCAGTCTCTCTCTGGCTCTGTCCTTCGGGGTCCCCAGGGTCTAGACCCCTCTGTCTCTTCTGCCTCAGTCTCTCTCTGCCTCAGTCTCCCGGGGTCCCCAGGTCTAGACCCCGCTGTCTCTTCTGCCTCAGTCTCCCGGGGTCCCAGGATCTTAGACCCCTGGTGTCTCTTCTGCCTCAGTCTCCCGGGGCCCCCAGGTCTAGACCCCTGGTGTCTCTTCTGCCTCAGTCTCTCTCTGCCTCAGTCTCCCGGGGTCCCCAGGGTCTAGACCCCGATGTCTCTTCTGCCCCAGTCTCTCTCTGCCTCAGTCTCTCTCTCTGCCTCAGTCCCTCGGGGTCCCCAGGTCTAGAAACCCGGTGTCTCTTGTGCCCCAGTCTCCTCTCTCTGCCTCAGTCTCTCTCTCTGCCTCAGTCTCCCGGGGTCCCCAGGATCTAGACCCCGATGTCTCTTCTGCCTCAGTCTCTCTCTGGCTCTCACCTGGTCCCGACCGCTCTCGGTGCTGCTCCCTTCATCTTCCTCTTCTTCCCGGCTGGCGGCGCTGGGGGCCTGGGGCTCCCCGAGGGCCTCGGAGGCGTCTTGTTCGCCGGGCTCCCCCACTGGGGCTTGGCCCTCTGGATGCTCGGACCCCTCCCGGCTCCGATCCTCGGGGCTCGACGGGACTCCCATGTCTGTGGCCCCCGGGACTCCTGCTAGGGGAGGGGGGCTGAAGGCGGGGCTCTCCACTGAGACTCTGGGGGTCCGAGCTGGAGGGCCAAGGGGGTTAGGGGCTCAAGGGGGGCACGTATGGAACCCCGGAAAGAAAGAGAGGATTCAAGGGTGACACCAAAGGGGCTTAGAGAGCGAGACCTCCGGGACCCCGAAGACAAGAGGACTAAGAGATGAGGGATTGGGCACCCCGAGAAGGACAAGGAAGCTCGGAGCGGCCCTGGAAGGGCGCAGGGATTGGGTTAGGGTCTAACGTTGGGGGTGGGGTGGACCTGAAAAATTCGGAGAAGGTAAACTGGGCTCCGCGGGTCTGATGGGAGGGGCTCAGGGACTGGGGAGCCGCAGGGGGTGGGGCTTAGGGTACCCCGAGAAGGGCCAAGGAGCTCAGGGGACGGCCCTGGGATTAGGTAAGGGTCTAAAGGGGGGGGGGGGAACCTGAGGAACTCGGAGAAGGGAGACGGGGGCTCCATGGGTGTGGTCGGAGGGGCTCAGGGATTGGCGGGGGGCTCCGGGGGTGGGACCCAAGCCCGCGCTCTGGGGGCGGGCCCTGAGATGAGCTAGAGGCGGGCCCTGAGGCTGGGGGAGGCTCTTAAGGAGGGGCCTGAGGAACTTGGGTGGTTGGGGTCCTGAGGGGCTGGGGGCGTTCCGGGGGCTCAGATCGCGGATCTGGGGCGCCGGAGTTCCTCGCGGAACTTGTCTCCCCCCTTCCAACCCCATTCACTTCTTTATCTCAGCCGGCCTTGGCCTAGAGAAATGTCCGGGGAGCCCCCTCCCGGAGCCGAGTCCGATCGCCTCCAGCCCCGACCCTTAGGGCCCCAGGGGCTCGGGTCCCCAGAGCCGCCCCCCAGGACCCCTGGCATTCTGATGAGCACACCCCACGCCCTGCCCCTTCAGGGGCCCAGCCACCCTCCCCTCGCCCCTGAGGGGCCCTCTCTGGTCGCCCCCTCCGCAGCTGCAGCCCCCGCGCCCTCGGAGCCCCAGGTGCCCGGCCCCCTCACCTGCTCGTCTCCTCCGCAGGCCTCTCCCGTGCCCAGAGCCCTGGCCTCTGCCCACAGGACAGGTGGCGGGGGAGGAGGGAGGCGCCACCCCCAGGCGGGAGCCCGGACGCGGGGGGGAAGTGGGAGGAGAAAGAGGAGGACAGAGAACAGGTCTGACAGCTCCGCAGGGAAGCAGGTATCTGGCCCTTCCAGTGCCCACACCCTGGCACCCAGGCATCCTGTCCCCCTCCCCACGGGGAGGAGGGGGCGCACACTCACTCCACCCAGAAGACCCAGCATCTCAGCTTTAGGAGGCCCTCGTCGGGGACCCAGGTGCCCCCCCACCTCCCAGGGAGCCCAAGGCGTTGATCTGCCAGCCCCCAAACCCTGAAGGGCAGAACCATCCCATTTTCCAGTCTTCAAAGACCAAGTTTCTGGTCCCGGCCCCCTTCTGCCCCCTCGGGAGTCAGGCTTGCCGGCGGAGGGGTGGGGCTGTTCCCCTCTAATGACCCCTTTGGTAGGGCTGGGACCGGTTTGGGGGCCTGGGAAAGGGGGAGCATCCCATGGTGAGTCATGGGGAGAACCGGCTCAGCCCCTATGCCACATGGTGGGGGGTGGGGGGTGGGAGTGGTCATTGGAGGGAGGAGTTCAAGGTCGTGCGGCCAGACCCTTCCTCTCAGGGCCAAAACAGGAAGTTTAAATGAAAACTTTCCAGATCCCTCTTCCCCAAAATATCATCCCCTAGGGCCTGCCTGGTTCCCCAAGGGAGATGTTTCTGCTCTGCGGTGCCTTTGGCCTAAGTCTGCGCTCAGTGGCAGAACCATGAAATCCAGTCCTTGTGGCCAGTCTCCCACCCCCTATCAACACACGCCCTCTACTGGTGGCAGCCACCGAGACCAACCTTCTCAGGTTCTCGTGCAGGTCAATTCAACCTTTCAGCTCCTGCCTTCTGTCTTCCGTCGGGAAAATAGGAATAATAGGGCTGGTGAGACCTGGAGCTCCCAGGGTGGATGACTCAACCTCATCCATCATTACACAGTGCCCTCACTCAAAAATTTGGGACCAGAAGGGACCTAAAAGGTCATCCAGTTCAACTCCCTCATTTTATTGAGATCCAGACCGGTTCCATAAGTTGCCTTAGGCCACACAGGAAGGAAATGGAAAAAGTAGGATTGAACCCAAAGCTTCTGAAACCACACTGTCCCTTGTACCAGCCTTCTTCCTTTGTTTAATTCTCACATCTCCTGCTGTTCTTTTTTTTCCTGTTTTTTTATTTTATTTTTTACAGTCAACGAGATCTATTTCAACATTCACCTTTGTAAAATTTTCTCTTCCCCCCCCCCCACTCCCAAAGACAACAAGTAATCCGATATAGGCTGTGCTGGTAGAGGGCAGTGAGGGCACAGTGGAAAGCGCATTGGAGGTAGGAGGATGGGAGTCCAAATCCAGCCTCAGACATTTGACACCTACTAGCTGAGTGACCTACGGCAGGTCACCTGACCTTGACTGCCCTCCAGGGCCAGCTCCAGTGGTCCTTATTCATATCTGGCTTCTGGACCCAGATGACTCTGGAGGATAAAGGGAGGTGGGTGACTTCCCACAGCTCCCCCTCCCCCAAATCCAATTCATGTGCTTGTCCTGGCATCCATGATGTCAGGGTCTTCAAGAACGAAGGACAAGCACATTACACAGTTTATACAATTATACACATTTCTATATTAGTTATGTTGTGAAAGTAGAATCAGAAAAAAGGAGAAACAAAAAACAAATTTTAAAAGTAACCATAGCTTGCCATGATCTTTAACATTCAGACTCTACAATTCTTTCTCTGGATGTAGATGGCATCACATTTTTTTTTTTAGGTTTTTGCAAGGCAAATGGGGTTAAGTGGCTTGCCCAAGGCCACACAGCTAGGTAATTATTAAGTGTCGAGACCGGATTTGAACCCAGGTACTCCTGACTCCAAGGCCAGTGCTTTATCCACTATGCCACCTAGCCGCCCCTGCATCACATTTTCTTTGTAGAATTGTCTTTGATCATTCTGCTGTTGAAAAGACTCAAGTCCATCAAAAGTTGATCATTACACAGTGTTCTCCTAGGGCTGCTCACTTCGTTCAGCATCAGTGCACGTAAATCTTTTCTAAAATTCACCTAACTCAACATTTCTTTTTTTTTCTTTCTTTTTTGCAAGGCAATGCGGGGTTAAGTGACTTGCCCAAGGTCACATAGCTAGGTAATTAAGTGTCTGAGGTCAGATTTGAATTCAGGTCTTCCTGACTCCAGGGCTAGTGCTAACTCAACATTTCTTACAGAACAATTAAATTCTTTGACATTCATAAAGCCTAGTTTGTTCAACCATTCCCCAATCCATGGACATCCCTTCAATTTCCAATTCTTTGCCCCCTTAATTCCTTTGATATTCTTGACCTTTTGTTATTCCAGATAAATTTTGTCATAATTTTTTCTAGTTCTATAAAATAATGTTTGGTAATTTGATTGGAATGGCACAGAATAAATTTAGGTCGAACTGTATTTTTATTACATTAACTAGGCTTATCTATGAGCAACTGATATTTTTCCAATTATTTAGATCTGACTTCTTTTCTGTAAAGAGTGTTTTGTAATTGTGTCCATAGAGTTCCTGGGTTTGTCTTGGCAAGTAGATTACCAAGTACATTATGTTGTCTACAATTATCTTTCTCCCACTTTCTGTTCAGATTTGTTGGTAATATATAGAAATGCTGATGATGTATGTAGCTTTATTTAATATGCTCCAATTTTGCTAAAATTGTTTATTAATTGTCTCGAGTAGTTTTCAAGTTGATTCTCTAAATATACCATCATATCATCTGCAAAGAGTGATTATTTTGTTTCCTCATTGCCTGTTCTAATTCCTTCAATTTCTTTTCCTTCTCTTATTGCTTAAGCTCACATTTTTTGTTTGCTTACTCATTTTTATTTTGTACAAATGCTTTTTTATACATTACTAAAATATTCTTGTTTAAGAGTAAACACAATACCCCCTCCCCTCCAAAAAGTATAGACCCCCATGAGTAATAAAGGAAAAGAATGAGAAAAAAATTTAAATTTAAATTAAAATAATAATAATAATAATAATAGCAGCCTGGTGGCATAGTGGATGGAGCACTGGCTCTGGAGCCAGGAGCACCCGAGACCAAATCCAGCCCCAGACACCCAACAATCACCCAGGTGTGTGACCCTGGGCCAGCCACCCCAATCCCATTGCCCTGCAAAAACCAAAAAAACTCAAAATAAAATAAAATAAAATAGTAGTAGTAGTAGTAGTAGTAGTAGTAGTAGTAGTAGTAGTAGTAGTAGGGGCAGAGCCAAGTGGTGCAGCAGACAGAGCACCGGCCCTGAATCCAGGAGTACCTGGGTCCAAATCTGGCCTCAGACACCCAACAATCACCCATCTGTGTGGCCCTGGGCAAGCCACCCAACCCCACTTGCCCTGCAACCCCTCCAAATAATAATAATAATTATTATTATTATTATTATTAATTAATGCGCTTCAGTCTGTGTTCTAACACTACTAGCTCTGTCTTGGGTGGATCACATTCTTTGTGATAAGTCCATCACAAAAGTTACTTCCATATTTTTCCACTGTTGCCATTACTGATCGCAACTCCCTCCATTCGTACTTCCCCACTACCATAGACTATATTTTCTCTCTCCTTTCACTCTGTCCCTCTTCTTAAATGTGCTGTAGGGTAGCTGAGTGGTGCGGCAGACAGATCCCTTGGCCCTAGGGCCAAGAGGCCCCAAGGGCATGTACCACCCCTTAGGCCCAGCATCCATCTGGTCCTGTGGTCCCAGACAGGCCATCCAACCCCAGCCGCTTGCAAGAAGTAAAAAAGAAAATGTGTTATAACTGACTACTCTCCCCCACAGTCCACCCTCTCCTCTATCACTCATGTCTCCCCCTTCCCCATCCCCCTTCTCTCCTTCTTACTTCTTACCCCATTGAGTATATATGCTGTTTCCTCTCCTAACCACCTCTGATGAGAGCAAAGTTTCCCTCATTCCCCCTTGCCTTCCTCCCTTCCATATCATTGCAATAGCTCATTGTGATAAAAAAAATCTTATTATGTGAAATATCTTAGCCTATTCCACCTCTCCTTTCTCTTACTCCCATTACATTTCCCTTTGAGCCATTGAGTCCATTTTTACAATATATCTTTAAATTCAGCTCTGTCCTGTGCTTCATCTATAAAAGCTCCTTCTACCTGCTCTATTAAATGAGAAGGTTCATATGAGTGTTATCAGTATCATTTTTCTATACAGGAATACATGCAGTTCATCATCATTAAGTCCCTCATATTTTACCCTTCTCTTCCACTCTCTATGCTTCACCTGAGTCCTATATTTAAAGATCAAACTTTCTGTTCAGCTCTGGCCATTTCAACAGGAACATTTGAAATTCTCCTGGTTCATTGAAAGTCCATCTTTTTCCCTGGAAGATGACATTCAGTTTTGCTGGGTATATTATATTTCAAGTCCTACGAGCTTTTTATGTAGTTGCTGCTAAGTCCTGTGTGATCCTGACTGCAGCTCCATGATATCTGAATTGTGTCCTTCTGGCTGCTTGTAATATTTTCTCTTTGACTTGGGAGCTCTGGAACTTGGCTATAATATTCCAGGGGGTTGGTTTTTTTGGGATCTCTGGGGGAGATTGATGGATTTTTTAAATTTCTATTTTGCCTTCTGTTAAGCTAACATTTGTAATAAAATATTGAACTATATAATGAAGGGCATTCTTATTTTATCTCTGATCTTAGTGGAAATTCTTCTAGTTTATCTCCACTACATATAATGCTTGTGGATGGTTTTTGTTTATCATGATAAGGAAAACTTCATTTATTCCTATGCTCTCTAGTGTTTTTAATAGGAATATGTGGCAAAAACTTTTTCAGTGTCTTATTGAAATAATCATGAAATTTCTGCTAGTTTTGTTATTGACATATTCAATTATGCTGATTGTTTTCCTAATATTAACCCATCCTTGCATTCTTGGTATAAATCCCACCTGGTCATTATGTATTATTTTGGTGGTAAACTGCTGTAATCTCTTTGCAAATATTTTATTTTAAAATTTTTACATCAATATTCATTTGGGAAATAAGTCTGTAATCTTTCTTGATTTTGGCTCCTCTTGGTTTAAGTATCAGCATTATAGAGCAGCTAGGTGGTATAGGTGATAGTGCACTGGTCTTGGAGTCAGGAGGACAAGTGTTCGAATCTAGCTTCAGATACTTGATTCTTACTAGATATGTGACCTTGGGCAAATCACTTAACCCTGCTTGCCTCACATCCAGTACCAGCTCCTTTCATCCTGATTCATATCTGGCCACTGGACCTAGATAGTTCCAGAGAAGAGAGTGAGGCTGGTGACTTAGCACAGACCACCCCCCCCCACTCAAATCCAATTCATATGCTTGCCATGGCATCACCTACCAATGTTGTGGTCTTCTTTGAAAATGAAGGGCAAACATTATCAGCACTATATTTGTGTCATAACAGGAATTTGGCAGGAATCCTTCAGCTACTTTTTCAAATGGTTTATATAATATTGAAATTAATTGTTCTTTAAATGTTTGGTAGGGACAGCTAGGTAGCGCAGTGAATAGAGCACCAACCCTGGAGTCAAGAGGACCTGAGTTCAAATCTAGACTCAGACACTTAACAATTACCTAGCTGTGTGACCTTGGGCAAGTCACTTAACCCCATTGCCTTGCAAAAACAAAAATAAAAATAAAGATAAAAAACAATAAAAATAAATGCTTGGTAAAATTCACTTTTAAATCCATCTGGCCCTGGAGATTTTTTTCTTAGAGCATTCACTGATGGCTTGTTCAATTTCTTTTTTCTAAAATTGAGTTATATTATTTCCTCTTCTGTTAATCTGGTCAATTTATATTTTCATAAATAATCATTCATTTCATTTAGTTTGTCAGATTTATTGGCATACAGTTGGGTAAAATAGTTCTGGATTATGACTTTAATTTCCTCTTCATTTGTAGTGAATTTATTCACCCTTTCAATTTTTTTAAGGTTTTTGCAAGGCAATGGGGTTAAGTGGCTTGCCCAAGGCCACACAGCTAGGTAATTAAGTGTCTGAGGCAGACAGACACTGTGCCACCAGCCGCCCCTTCTTTTTAATTTTTGATACTTGCAGTTTGGTTTGCTTTTTTTCTTTTTTAAATCAAATTAACTAAAGGTTTATTGATTTTATTGTTTTTTTTCATAAAATAGGTTTTTTTACTTTTGATTTCATTAATCTCTCCTTTGATTTTCAGAATTTCTACAGCACATTTAAGAAGAGGGACAGAGGATTATTTTTATTATTCTAGCTTTTTCAGTGAGTGCCTGATCATTGATCTCCCCTTTCTCTATTTTATTCATATAAGCATTTAGAGATTTTAAAAAATTCCCTAAGAACTGCTTTGGCTGTATCCCGTAAGTTTTGGTACATTGTCTCATTATTGTCATTTTTCTTGGATGGAACTGATTGTTTTTCTGATTTGTTGTTTGACTCACTCATTCATTAGGTTTAGGTTACTTAGTTTCCAATTAATTTTTAGTTATCTTTCTATGACCCTTTATTACATGTAATTTTTATTGCAACATGATCTGAAAAAGATGCATTTAATATTTCTACCTTTCTGTATTTGTGATGTTTTTATGCCCTAAAATATAGTCTATTTTTTGTAGGTGCCATCTACTGATGGAAAAAAGGTATATTCTATCCCCATTTAATTTTCTCCAGAGGTTTATATTTATCTTTTCTAAAATTCTATTCATCTCCTTTACTTCTTTCTTAATTTATTTTATGGCTAGATTTATCTAATCCTGAGAGTGAGAGGTTGAGGCTGCCCACTAATATAGTATTGCTAAACTAATACAGTTTAGTAAAACTAAAATATATTATTTCTTCCTGTAACCCACTTAACTTATGTAAGAATTTTAGATGCTGGGCACCTAGGAGGTGCAGTGGATAGAGCACCGGCCTGTTGGCGAGTCACTTAACCCCTTGCCTTGCAAAACCTTAAAAAAAAAAGAATTTAGATGCCATACCACTTGGTGCATATATGGTTAGTATTGGAATTACTTTATTGTCTTTGGTACCTTTTAGCAAAAGGTTTCCTCATGTCTTTTAATTAGATGTGTTTTTGCTTTTGCTTTGCCTGAGATCAGCATTGCTACCCCTCCTTTGACTTCAGATGCAGCATACTATATTGTGCTCCAGTCTTCTAGCTTTACTGTCTCTCTGCTTCAAAAGTGTTTCTTGTAAGTAACATTCTGGTTTTTAATCCATTCTGTATCTACTTCCTTTTATGGGCCACTTCTTCCCATTCTCATTAACAGTTGGGATTACTAACTCTCTACTGCCCTCTATCCTATTTTTCCCGGTTTATATAGTTTCCTCTTTCACCTTATTCCTCCTCATCAATGTACTCCTTTTGACCCTATCACCCTCAATCTTTACTCACTTCTATCAACCCACTTTTTCTTTCCCTTCTTACTTTTGCCCTCCCTTCTCCTTTCCTTTTCCCTTTTCCTTTCCTACTTCCCCACAGGGTAAGATAAATCTCTGAACTCAACGGAGTGTCTATTATTCCCTCTTTGAGACAATCTTAACTAATGTTTCCTCCCTCCTTTCTTGCCCTTTACCACAGTAAGTCCTTGTGCCTCTTTATATGAGGTCATTTACCAAATTCTACCCTGTATTCTCCTCCCAGTAAAATCCAATCTAACGACACGCAAACAATTATGAGCAAACATGCTCCAGACAAGACTCATTGAGGCTGACTCAGAGCCAATAGAGGGAGAACTGGAAAAGGTTTAAGCAAAAAAAAAGTTTTTTTATTAACGGAACTGGAAGGGGATGGGGTCTATCACTGCTTGTCGGAACCCCATCCCAGTGGGAACAAGTAAAGCTGAGGTGCTGAGTCGTGGGGTGCCCCCAGGGGGAAGTCAACTGGGGGAATCCTGAATGCCACAGCGCAAGTTGGCTGGGACAGCGACATCTGGTGAAGGAAGTAAAGGGTGAGGCCAAGCGGGGAGCTCCCTGGCTCCTGTTCCCAGATATTCAGACCCCCATTTCTCCACGCTTGGCCCTGGGTGCCCCAGGCATCCCTCCCACCCCCAATTAGGGAATGGCCAGCTTCCGGTGCCCTCAGACAGCCAAGACCCTGGGGTTTCTCACCAATCTGCTTGGGTTTGGGCATGTTGAGGTTGTTCATGACCTTGACGAAGTCCTCACAGCTGAGCATAAGGCGGGGGTTCAGGGTCCGCTCTTCTTCCACAGTGGACACTGTAAGTCCTGTCAGCCAATAGTTATCATCCCACGTGCCCATTCAGTTCCCAGAACCCTTTTCTCCAGCTGGCTTCCCCAAACACCCCCAAATCACTCTTGGACTCCCCCCACTCAGGGTTAGGCGAGTATTCCCATCAGGAGCCCCTGAAGCTGGTCCCCTGTTCATCAAGACACTTCCAGCCCTGTTGGGCAGATCCCACACTGGACTACATATCCCATCAGTGCTTGGAACTACACCCGGTGTGCCAAGCACAAGGAGGCTCCATGGCCTGGTCCCAGCTCCACCAAGAGGAAAGAAATCCTAGCTCTGATCTAAGGCTTCCATGTATGAACAAATCCTCTCCCTTCCTCCGCCCCCCCAAGTCCTAAGATCCACAGGCCTCTGGGAAATGTGGTTCTCCTGGGCACACTCTCAGGCTTCTGGGACATTGTGACTCTGAGTCCTCGAGGGCTTCTGGGAGCTGTGGTTCTCCTGAGCCCCATCCCTCAGAGTTCCTAGAGCAGGGCGGCTCCTGTGCACTTCCCAAGGGCCAAATCCCCTTCTTTACTGCAGTTCTCCTTTGGGAGCCCAGTTTCTTCTACTCCCCTCCTCCCAGGACTCTTTTAAAAAGTTAGGCTCCCCTGCACACCCCCAAAGGGCTCTGGGAGCTGTAGTTCTGCGTGTACCCCCACGGACCTCTGGGAGTTGTAGTTTCCACATAGCCAGAGTCCTCCCCCCCCAAACACACCACCTCCAGGATGCCCGCACACCTTTGTAGTCATGAGCTGGGTAAATGAGGCAGTTGCCAGGAAGGGTGAAGATCTTCTCATAAACTGACTGGTACAAAGTCTTAGGACAACCTAGGAGGAAGGAGGAAAGGAGGTCTGTGGGAGGCATGGAGGAGGGTGGGGCTGCCCAAGGACAAAGGAGATCACTGTATGCAGTAAGTGCTGTCTAAGTGGCTATTCCCACGCGCCTCCAAGAGCCAGAGCTCGGCAGTAGTCTCATCCCCCTCCCTCCCCAACACCCACGGGGGAGACAAGGGCAAGGAGGGAATGCAGAGAGAGGTTAAAGTAGCCCCTGACTGAAAATCAGGAGACCTGGGTCCCAGGTGCGAGTCTTCTCTGACTTGCTGTGCCATTTCAGTCACCTTTTCCTCTTTGGGCCTCAGTTTCCTCCTGATACCCAGACCTAGACTTGACGTGGACAAGCCTACTCACGCTGCTCGAGATGCAGAGATGTTGGAAATGACAGTAAACATTCATAGAGGGGATGTATACGTCGGGGGAGGGGTGGGGACAAGACCTTGTTGGAAGTCTGTGCGTCCACATCCCCGGATGAGCAGGGCGTCCCCAGTGAAGGCCATGCTGTGGTCGCTCAGCACAAAGGTCATGCAGCCGTCGGTGTGGCCTGGGCTGGCCCGGGTCTCCAGGGTCTGATGAGGGGAACAGAGATGAGAGCAGGCCTCTCTTGCTTAGGCTCATGGGACTCAGTGGGAGACAAGGAATTACAGTTATGGAAAGCTACTTTTCAAACCCAGCCTCAGTTTCCCCATCTGTAAAAACGAGTAGATCACTCTGTGACGGCTAAGGTCCCTGCCACGGCTAAGTCTGACACCCAAAGCTCTCGGGTCGCGTGATCTCGGATGGCCGCCCCCCTCGGAAAAAATGGAAACTTCCTTCCTAAAAATTTCAAAACAAACACTTCCTGAGTGTGGCTGGTTTTGTGTTTTCTCTTAGCGGACCTGGGGGTGCTGAGACCTAAGAGCTCGGGGAAGGGAGCAGGCCCCTCCGGTGGGCCAGACTCAGCTGCCTGGGCCCTAAGAGCCCGGAGGGGCCAGAGGCACTCGTCAGCACCCAGGAGCCTCTGGCAGACTGGTTACTGGTGGGAAAAGAGAGGCTTTTATACAGAAATGTGTGTGTGTGTGTGTGTGTGTGGAGTGTGTAGTATGTGTATCTGTGTCTGTAGTGTGTATATGTGTAGTATTGTGCAGTATGCGTCTGTGTGTAGTATATGTGTCTGTGTGTGTATCTGTGTGTGAGCATCTTTGTCATCCACGTGCCTGCCTGCAGGCATGCGTGTGCTTGTGTGTGTCTGCACTTGTGTGTCCAGAGGAGATAACAGACATCATTCCTCCGGGAGGATAACGAGTCTAGGCCATGGAGTGAGCCTGGGTCCCTGGACACAGGCGGCCTCTCCCTGCCGCCCTCCCCCGCCCCAGAGCTGGGCGAATTCCAGGAAATGTTTGATTTTCATGATTCACAAGCCCATACCCCTGGTCACGCCTGCCCTTCTCACCCAGCGCCAGGGTGTGTTTATGGGCCCTTCCTGCCTCGCCCGCGGGGACCCTAAACAGCTGCCCCCCACCCCTCCCACTCACAAATCGGCCAAAGGTGAGGACGTCGCCCTCCTCCAGGAGCAGGTCGGCTTTGGCCCCACTGAGGCGGGAGATGACCGATCTGCAGCTGGGGAACATGTTCCGGAGCAGGCCGGAGCCTGTGATGTGATCTGCGTGGCAGTGCGTGTTGACTGTCGGGGAAGGGAGGGGGGTGTCAGGGTGGCCACCCAGGAGTGGCCGCCTCCTGGCCAAGGTCACCACTCCCTCTGACCTCCCTGCCCCCAGCCTCGCCCTCCTCCTCCCCCTCCCAGGGCCAGTGGACCTCGAGAGGGGATGGGTGTGAGGCTTAGGGCTCATTCCAAAGAACAAGTCATGCCCAGGCCCTGCTGGAGGAAAGGGGAGCTGAGGGCTGGTATCTGGGGGGGCAGGTCATGCCCACTGGGTCCCTGCTCTGGGTTCTGGAAGCCCTGACAGGTGGGGGGGCTGGTATCTGGGGGGCAGGCTGTGCCCACTGGGTCACCTGACTCTGGGTTCTGGAAGCCCTGACAGATGGGGGGGCTGGTATCTGGGGAGCAGGCTGTGCCCACTGGGCACCTGACCTAGGGTTCTGGAAGCCCTGACAGGTGGGGGGCTGGTATCTGGGGAGCAGGCTGTGCCCACTGGGCACCTGACCTAGGGTTCTGGAAGCCCTGAGGGGTGGGGGGCTGGTATCTGGGGAGCAGGCTGTGCCCACTGGGCACCTGACCTGGGTTCTGGAAGCCCTGAGGGGTGGGGGGCTGGTATCTGGGGAGCAGGCCGTGCCCACTGGGCACCACTCAGTTTCTGGAAGCCCTGACAGGTGGGGGGCTGGTATCCGGGGGCAGGCCGTGCCCACTGGGCACCACTCAGTTTCTGGAAGCCCTGACAGGTGGGGGGCTGGTATCCGGGGGCAGGCCGTGCCCACTGGGCACCACTCGGGTTCTGGAAGCCCTGACAGGTGGGGGGCTGGCATCCGGCGGACAGGGGGGGCCCGGCCAGGCTCACCTGCGTAGAGGAGGGTCAGGCCCAGCTCCCGGACCAGGTGGGCATCCCTGGAGACCATCTCCAGCACGGGGTCGATCAGCAGGGCCTCCCCGCTGGCACGGTCGCCCAACAGGTAGGTGTAGGTGCAGCTTTTGGCTTCGAAGAGCTGAAGGAGGGGCCGGGTCAGGGGGCCCCCAGCCCCGGCCCCTCGGGGCCCCTCCCAACCCCCCTCTTGGGGTGAGAAAAGGAAAAGAGGCCCCTGGGCAAGGACGCGGGGGGCCTGGAGGGGTCCCCCAAGGAAGGCGCCCGACACCCCCCCGCTGCAGGATGCTCCGCGGAGGGGCGCGCCCGCCGCGAGCCGCAGGACCTGGGTTCAAATCCGGCCTGGGAGGCTGGGCGGAGGGGGCGGGGCTCGGGGCCGGGGTCCCCCCGGGGCCCCCCGCCTCACCTGGCGCAGCAGGAGCCCGTCCCCCCGCGTGCTCAGCCGCCTCCCGGGGCGCCGCAGGCCGGGCGCGCGCAGCAGCCGCAGCAGCCCCGGGGCCATGGCGCCGGGCACGGGCACGCGCACGCGCGCTCGGCGCTCACTCACGCTCACACACGCGCACCCACGCGCACTCAGCGCTCACTCACGCGCGCACTCACGCACACACCCGCGCCGCACTGAGCCGCCCGGAGCCGCTCGGGCTGCGGGGCGGGGCGGGGCGGGGCGGGGCGGGGCCGGGCCGCCCTCAGGGCGGGGCCTTAAAGGGCCCGCGCCGCTCCGGGAGCCGGCCCCGCCCCCCCGCCTCCCCAGCCTCCGAGGAAGGGGGAGCGCGTGTTTGTGAAGGGGTGCGGGGCGCCCCCGGGAGCCCCTGACTCCCAACTTGTCCTGCAGCCGGGGCCCCGCCCTCGGGGAGCCCCCAGCCTCCAGGGACGCCTCGGACCCCGAAGCCCCTCCCGCCCGGCCCGGCCCGCCCGGCCCCCCGAGCCCGTGATCCGGGGGAGCGGCCGGCCCAGGAGAGGCGCGGAGGGGGCGGGAGGCCGGGCCCCCCAACTTCGCCCCAAGGGGCCCCGGCACCCGCCATCTTCCTGGCTTCCTCTTCTCTCGTTTTATTTGCCCGCCTAGCCGCAGGCCCGCGGCCCCCAGTCCTCGGGGACGTCCCGCCCCGGGGTGCCTCCGAGCGGAGAGGCGGGGCTGCTGGTGCGCCCCCTCATTTTACTGGCGGGGAAACCGCGGCGCGGGGACGGGATCTCCGGGGCGGGCCGTCGCAAGGCGCATGCGCGGGCGCGGCCGGCTTCCCCGGCTCCGTGGCCTCTGGGGTTCGCGCCCTCGCGGGCCGCTCCCTCCGGCGCATGCGCCCCTTCTCCCGGGAGCCGACAGCTGCGCAGGCGCCCCGCGCTCCGTGCTGGTCTCCCGCGGCCCTCGCTGGAGGAAGCGGGACGCAAGGCGCGTGCGCGCGCTCGCGGCCAGCTCCGGCCCCGCCCCCTGCTCGAGCGCGCGCCCGGAGCCGCCGGCCCCCGCAGAGGCCTGGGAGCGGCGCGGCGGCGGCGGGAGGCGGCGGGGCCGGCGGGAGGGGCCGGAGCTCCGCCCCCAGGGAGGGGCCGCCCGGAGGCCGGGGTCGGGATCCGGGTGCCCGGGGCGGGGCGGCCGGACGCCCGGGGGCGCCCCGCCTCGGCCGCGCGCGCCGCTTCCCCTGCCCGGGCGCCTCGCGCCCCCCCCCCCCGCCGGGCGCTGCCGAGGACACGCGACCCCGGCCACGAAAGGGTTAAGGCGCCCTCCGTGGACTCCGAGCGAACCTGAGTGCCCGACCTGGTAACTCCGCCCCCAGCCGCGGGCCGGCCCCCCGAGCGGAAACCCCTCCCCTCTTCGCTTCCTGACGGCCTCGGCCCCGCCCCGCCGCCGGAAGCCCGGGGCCGCGCCCCCGCCGCGCCCCCGCCGCGCCCCCGCCCCGCCCCCCGCGTGTCTGCCGCCGCTCCAGGCCCCCCCAGTCATGCTGGAGCGAGGGGAGCCGGGGCCCGCGGGGGGCGAGGAGCCGGCCTGGCGCTCCCCGGCGCCGCGCGCGCCCCCCGACCCCCGGGCCGCCGCCTCGGAGCGCCCCGGGCCGTCCCGCGCCCGCCGGCCGCCGCCGCCGCAGCGCCCCCACCGCTGCCCGGACTGCGACAAGGCCTTCTCGTACCCCTCCAAGCTGGCGACGCACCGCCTGGCCCACGGGGGCGCGCGCCCGCACCCCTGCCCCGACTGCGACAAGGCCTTCTCGTACCCCTCCAAGCTGGCGGCGCACCGCCTCACGCACAGCGGCGCGCGCCCCTTCCCCTGCCCGGACTGCCCCAAGGCCTTCGGCCACCGCTCCAAGCTGGCGGCGCACCGCTGGACCCACTCGCCCGCCCGGCCCTACCCCTGCCCGGACTGCCCCAAGTCCTTCTGCTACCCCTCCAAGCTGGCGGCGCACCGCCACACGCACGCCGGCGGCGCCCGGCCCTACCCCTGCCCGCAGTGCCCCAAGTCCTTCTGCTACCCCTCCAAGCTGGCGGCCCACCAGCGGCGCCACGCGCCCACGGCCACGGCCACGGCCGGCCCCGCGCCGCCCCCGCCGGCCGCCCCTCAGCATCGCTGCCCCAGCTGCGGCCAAGGCTTCGGCCAGCGCCGGCTCCTGGCCCTTCACCGGCGGAGCCACCGTGGGGAGGGGAAGGCGGGGAAGGCGGGCAAGGGGGAGCCGGCCTGAACCCCCGCCCGCTGCCAATAAAGACAGTTCCTACACCTGGGGGTGCGCGGGCTCTTGGGCAGTTCTGCCTCGTTGCCATGGGAGGCTGGGGGGGGGGGCGGTGTTGAAAAGGGGCCTCTCCACCCCGTGGCACAACATCGCCCCCCAGAGCCCTACAGGAAAGCAGGGAGAGCGCTTCAGAGCCCCGGGTACAAACTTGGGGGGTGGGGTCCCCCGCCAACATCCAGGGTCCAGAAAGGCAGACGGTTGCTTCAAACAGTGACTTTTATTAGAACTCTGGGTGGAAGGGGAAGGGAGGGCGGTGGCGGGGCCTGGGCAGCGGTCAGACCTGGGGGACCACCCCGTAGAGCTGGTAAGGCAGCAGCTTCTGCCTCTCGTTGCAGCTGTAAATCCACCTGGGACGCACAAAGGCCAACGACGGGTTTTCCAGGAGGGCCTGGGGAGGTTGGGGGGAGGCATTAGGCCAGATGCCTGCCCTGCCTCCCCCTTCCCCCAGGGTGGGGCAGCAAAGGGTCCTCACCTCCTCAAAGCTGGGGTCCCACTCCTGGGCCGTGATCACAAACTGGACTCGATCGTTCATGTAATCTTCTATCTCCCTGTGGGATCCGGGAGGCAGACGCGTCAAAGGGAGGGAACCCCTGAAATGGCCTCATCCCTCCTCTGCTCCCTCTCCCCCGGGAGCCTTCCCTCCACCTCCACCTCTGTCCCCAGGACTCTGACCCGTTGAAGGCTGTAACGTATCGGACGAGCTGTCGCCGCTCCTCACCCGGAAACTCTCCATAGAGAAAGAAATGTTTGCCCTGAAAAAAATCTGGGGGGGGCAGGGGTCAGGACAGTAAGGGACCCTGGAAATGCTAAGCTCAGCTCACAGAGTAAGGGGCAGGCAGAGGGGTGTCCAGCTGGGGGAGGGGGAAAGACCCTGGGCAGAAGGGAAGGGAGTGGGGGGTCAGAGAGAAGGCCCATGGCGGGGACGACACCTGGGAGCTGGGGGATGGGGTGGTCCGGAGGCTCTGGGCCCTCCTCGTTGTCGGTGTTCTCGTCCGTGGAGCCGGCATAGGGGTCCTCGCCATTCTCTCCAGGGTCAGGTGGCTGCCGCTGGTCCCTCAGCTTGGTCACCCTAGGGAGGCGCAAAGAGAAGCTTGGTGACTGCTGGGACCTCACCCCTCGGGGCCACTCCTGCCTCCACTTACCCACCTCCTCAGCTCATCCTCCGTGTCACCCGACTCTTCGGTGCCATCGTCCTGAGAGTCTGGGGGTAGAAACTGTCCGTTCAGGCAAACCCCCGAGGCCCCCCACCCCTACCCTGTCCACTCCCACTTGGGGTGAGGTGTTTGGGGCCTCACCTGTCAACTCCTCCCCTGTGGGGTCTGGGTCCTTCTGAGGCCCTTCAGAAGGCTGTGTCTTGAGGCCTGACCCAGGCTCTGCTGCAGGAGGCCGGTGGTTTGCTTGGGGGCGCTAAGAGAGGGCCAGACCACCTGGGCTCCAGGAGGCTGCCTGGGGGGGCTTTGTGTTTACCCAGAGCGAAGTCCCCCTCCCTCAAGTGGTCCCAGGTGGACCACCTCCACCTCCCTCCTCTCCTCCCCCCTCAGCCCCCCACCCCTCCAGCTGCCCCTCCTATGGCCTGGCTTCCAGTCTCTTCCTCAGACCCTCTGACCACGGGAGGAGCAGGAAGATTCGGGGAGGGGCGGATGGTAGGGGGCAGTAATCTCAGCCCTGGAAGAACTATACCTTCGGTGTGGGAGGGGCTGTCTCCTCTTCACTGCTGGAGTCCGGGCCTGCCATGAGATAGCTGGGGAGGGGCAGAGGAAGAAAGAGAAACAGAGGAGCCAGAGGTCAAAGGCCATGCCCCCTCACCATAGAATCAGCTGAGCCCCCAGCCCCCCAGGGGGTCCTCACCGTTGACAGGGCAGCCTCCGCCGCATGCGATGACAATCCAGCACCCACTCTTTGCGCACTATGCGCCCACCCTGGCTCAGGACGGCGCTGTATTTGGGTGTGTTGGCGAAGGCACAGCTGAGGACAAAGGGCAGAGGTCAAGAAGATGCCCGGGCTCAGCTGGAGCCACAGGAAGGAGGGGAGGGGGCACCTACATGAGGTGGGTGCTGTCTGGGGTCCAGTCTGGCCGGTATTTGGCGCCAAGCTCCAGGGCCTTGTCCCGAAGCTCTGAGCGGAAGGGGTTCTGGAAGCCACTCAGGACCACCACGACACCCTCCAGGACCTTCCCCAGCGGGGCCGGCCCCACCTTGGCCCTGGCTTTGGCACTTTTCTTTTCAGCTCCTGGTATCCCCCCAGCAGGGGCAGGGGCAGGGGCAGGGCCTGCAGTGGACACTGAAGAGACAAAGAGATCTGTAGACCTGGTCCTGGGGTCCTGGCCCCCCAGCCCAGCCCCTTGGTCTAACTCACCTTTGGGCTTCTTGGGGGCTGGTGGCTTAGGGTGGGCTGCCTTGGCTTGGAGAGTCTGGGGGCTTCCTGGTCCTTGGCGGCTCAAATCCAATTTCCTCTTTCCCTTTGGAGACTCTTGGGTCTGGTGGGGGGGAGGATACGTACGTGTAAAGAGCCACGTGCCACAACTCCCCCAGCCTTTTTCCTGGTCCCCCTGCATGACCCCACACCTCACCTGGCTGAGAGTTTTGTTTGATGTGGCGGGGTCGGAGGGAGAGACTCGAGGAGGAGCCTGGGGAGCTGAGCCCTCGGAGGCCTGCAGAGTGGCGGCTGCGTAACTGGGACCTGGCTGTTCTTTGGTGGGTGCTGGAGAGGAGACGGAGCTTCCAGGACCTGCCCCATGTCCTGAAGACCTGACTGATCCAAGGGCCCTGAGCCCAGAGGGGCACACTGCCTGAGTCTGCAGCCTCAGAAGGCCAAACTTTGGGGTATCTGGTCTAGGGTCCCCATCTCAAGAGACCCCTGTTCCTCCCCCGCCCTGACTCCTACTTCTACCTCGAGACACGGGGATCCCACGGCCCAGAAGGGACCCAGGCAAAGAAAGCTCTGGGCCCCTAATCCTACTTCACCTGGAGAAGCCTTGCTGACCCGACTGAAGAAGAGGGCCCCCGGTCTCAGGGAGCTGCTGGTCCCATCCTCCTCCTTCACCCGAAAGGCTCCCAGTTTGGTCACCTTCTGTGAAGAAGCAAGGTTAGGGGGACGGGGCACCCCACAGCCCGAGGCAGAGAGAAGGGAGAGCACTCACCGCTGGAGAGGGGGCGGCCTCGGGCTCTTCCTTGTCTGGGGGGCTGTGGAGCCTTATAAAACTCAGGCCATAGGGAGAGTCCTGCATGATCGGAGAGAGGAGGGACATGGAGGCTCCAGCATTTCCATCCTGGGGGAAGCCTGGAACCCCCTCCCAGGCCTTTCCTGACCCCTCCCCCCCAGAGCCCAGCCCTGACCTTGGTGTAGGGCTGGCTGCACACAATCTTGATCCGGTCCCAGCGTTTTTCGGCGGTGGCTCGGACCAGTTTGTCGGCAGCAAAGAGCCGAACCCGGTTGGAGTTAGCGCCGCTCCGGCTCTCAGATGGAGACATGAATGAAGAGGTCACAAGGAGGACCTGGGAACAGAAGACACAACAGACATACCTCGTCCATGAGCCGGACAAAGCTCTGCCCACCTGAAGTCCCCGAAGGCATTCGGGGGATGCCACCAGCCTCCAGGAGGAGAGCAGGGCACACCCGGGAGCAGGGTCCAGGAGGGCCACCAGGCAGAGGCCCCTTCCTCACCTCGTAGTCCTGCTCCCCGCTGCCACCTGCTGAGCTGCCCACCAGCACCTCTACAAAGGCCGAGCCCTCGTTCCCGATGTCAATGCTGTGGATCTGTTCTTCCTTCTCCAGCTGGGGGGAAGGGGAATGTGTGTGAGGGCGGGGAGGACCCTCAAATCAGGGGCAGAAGGTGCGTTTGGAAGGGGGGCCTGCAGGACAGTGGGGGGAGAGAGGGGTCTCGACCGGGGTCACCTGAAGGATGACGGAGATCTGCTTTTCCCCAGCCTTGGCCGAACGCCATTTCCGGTAGGTGTCGGCCTTCAGTAGGTTCTCAGCTGAATGGGTCTAGAAGAAACAGACAACAAAACAGACACTAAACGTCTCTAGGAGCCGTCTCCTCGGATGCCAGCAAGGGCTGAGATTGTCATCGCTTGGTGGTTGAGAAAACTGAGGCCAACAGAACTGAATGGGCCCAGCTCCTCAGCATCCCTTACAGACCCACTTGCTGCTCAGAAACTTCCAGATACCCTTAGGGATACTCCTGGAACTACCCAAAGGCATTTCTGAAAGGTCATTATAGATAAGATTGCCTAGAGATCATGATATGCCCCCAGAAAGACAGCTCTGGGCTCCCATAGGGCATTCCTGGTGTCTCCACGTGATACCCCAAGATGCCACTTAGAGATGGGCTCAAAAACCTACAGAAACCCCTAAAGACAAACTTGAGAACCCCCATTTGAAAACCGTTCCTATTTCTTCCCAAGTCAGTCCTGGATGTTTGAAATTATCTAAACAAATTCTTTAGTGTCCCTATAAACAACCAGAAGCTGCCTCCAGAAAAGTTGATTTATACCTGTCTGCTAGGGACAGCCCTAGGAGCCATGACAGGCATCCCTAGATGTATCCTAGTGCCACTCTCAGAAGCACCCCAAAGCTATCCCAGAAGTCTTCTACAGACAATCTTGGACCCCCAGCCACCCAGACATTCTTGATATTCTCCCACAGATATTCTCAGGGGTCTCCTCTGGGCATCCTAAGATAGCTCCCACAGATAATCTTGGGCTAGGCCCCTCAATGGATACCTCCAGAGCCACCCTCTGCCCCACTACTCCCCCCAAATATCTAGAACTTATTCACAGAAAGAGCCCAAATGTCCCCCACAGACATCCCTGGACGTCCCCTCTAGATTATCTCTAGAGACATACAACTCACCAGCTCCTTTCTGATGCATCCCCAAGAGACACCACTGCCCCAGCTTATATTAGAGGCCAGGGGTGGGGAACCTTTTTTCTGCCAAGGCCATTTGAATATAACATCATTCACAGGCTCTATTTGGTCAAACATTTAATTCATTTCTAAAAAGCTACTATATATGAATTTTGAGTCCCTCCTGCAGCTGCCTGGGCAATGCCAGACCAATGCAGCTGGGGGTCCCTGTGATAGTCTCCAAGTTTCAAAGGGGCTGCAGAAAGCATCTAAACTGCACAAGTAGAAATTTCCAGACAGCTCCCACCTTCTGGGTCAGTCCTTCCAATGGTCAGGAAGGTGTTCCCAATTTGGAGGCCCTTGGAGCCCAGTGGGTCTGGAAGTGCCTTTCAAAGCCCTGAACACACCCATGTGGGTCTCCTGGCAGGACAGGGCTTCTCTCCTCTCATTCCAATTTGGCCTTGTGGCTGTCCCTAGATGTGGTGCCCAGAGCTAGCCACCAATGGGGAGATAAAGGTCACACCAAGCCAGAGACCAGGACCCCCACCTCCACTGCTTGCCCTACCCAGTCCTTCTGTACACCAGCCTAAGATCACCGCATTGGCTTTCTTAGCTTCCAAAGATGATGTGAACTTCCCATCAGAGTGTTCAGAAAAGTGGCTGCCCAGCTTACGTCTTCTGGGACCCTCAGAAGGCTTCATGTGGAGTTCCTGTTTATATTTATTCTGCAAAGATAAACTATATGCTCACTGGAATGTGAGCTGCTCGTGAGGAGATGCACTTTTTGCATCTTTGTCATGGAGGAGAGGAAAGGACCCGACTGACCCTTGGATTCAGGAGCCTTCTGAGTCCTTCCTGAAGGCCAGTGTTAACTATCCCTCCTCAGCTGGCATCAACTGCTCAGACAATCCTCGTCCACGGTCATTGAGACAATGTCGAAAGACCCTGGGGCTCCCCCGGGTGCCATACTGCCCTCGGGATGACCCACTGGGGGGTAGCCACCAGCTGCTTTTGAAGCCACTCTACACCTACAATCTACACCTAAATCAAGTTAGACTCTGGTCTACACTTAGCCACTCCCCCAGCAGTCCTGGATAAGACCAGGATGGCTCTTTGTGATCTCCACTGTCTAGAGGGGAGGGGGAGCCCACAGACACCTTCAGAGGCCCCCAAACAGCCCTTCCAGGCCTTCCAAGGATATTCAGGGATGTCAACTGCAAACAACTTCAGTTAGTCACTCTTGAAGCCCAAAATGTCCCCCATGGCACCCCTAGAGCATCCCATGTCATTCCTGAAGCCTCTATGGAGGTACCCATATCCATTGTCCATAAAAAGGACTTAAAACGTCCCAACCCAACCTCCAGAAGTCCCCTACAGAGATTCTCAGAACCCTCACAGACATGACAAATATCATATATCCCCCAGGGGGGCCCCAGAGATACCCCAAGATAGTTTTGTTGTTGTTGTTTTTGCAAGGCAATGGGGTTAAGCGACTTGCCCAAGGCCACACGGCTAGGTCATTATTAAGTGTCTGAGACTGGATTTGAACTCAGGTCCTCCTGACTCCAGGGCTGGTGCTCTATCCACTGCACCACTTAGTTGTGCTCCCAAGATGGTTTCTACAGAAACTTCAGGAGCCCCATAGACACTTTAAGCACCTCCGGGAAGCTCCCCACACCCCACACAAACCCCAGGTACTTCCTACTGATATCCTCAAAAACACCCCCACAGATACCCCCAGGTGCCTCCCACAGACACCCACTTAGATGCTTCCAAAGACACAAATAGACGTCCCCCAGATGCTCTTCTAGTCACCTTCATAGACACTCCTGGTGCTCCCAGACACCCCACACACACTCTCAAAGACAGCCCAGATGCTTCCCATAGGCACCCCTAGACACTCACATAGACACCCCCAGGTTCTTCTCTAGATACTTCTCTAGTCACTCTCAGTGCTCCTATAGACACTCTCACAGGCACCTCCAGGGTCCTCTAGACCCCTGTAGACACCCCCAGGTGTTCCCATTGACACTCTCATAGACAGCCCCAGGTACTCCCATAGATACCCTCATAGACAGCCCCAGGTACTCCCATAGATACCCTCATAGACACCCCTAGGTGCTCCCATAGATACCCACAGGTGCTCCCATAGACACTCTCATAGACAGCCCCAGGTACTCCCATTGATACCCTCATAGACAGCCCCAGGTACTCCCACAGATACCCTCATAGACACCCCTAGGTGCTCCCACAGATACCCTCATAGACACCCCCAGGGGCTCCCATAGATACCCACAGGTGCTCCCATAGACACTCTCATAGACAGCCCTAGGTGCTCCCATAGATACCCTCATAGACACCCCTAGATGCTCCCATAGATACCCACAGGTGCTCCCATAGACACTCTCATAGACAGCCCCAGGTACTCCCACAGATACCCTCATAGACACCCCTAGGTGCTCCCACAGATACCCTCATAGACACCCCTAGGTGCTCCCATAGATACTCACAGGTGCTCCCATAGACACTCTCATAGACAGCCCTAGGTGCTCCCACAGATACCCTCATAGACACCCCTAGGTGCTCCCATAGATACCCTCATAGACACCCCCAGGGGCTCCCATAGACACCCCCAGGGGCTCCCATAGATAACCACAGGTGCTCCCACAGACACCCTCATAGACACCCCCAGGGGCTCCCATAGATAACCACAGGTGCTCCCATAGACACTCTCATAGACAGCCCCAGGTACTCCCACAGATACCCTCATAGACACCCCTAGGTGCTCCCACAGATACCCTCATAGACACCCCTAGGTGCTCCCATAGATACTCACAGGTGCTCCCATAGACACTGTCATAGACAGCCCTAGGTACTCCCACAGATACCCTCATAGACACCCCCAGGGGCTCCCACAGATACCCTCATAGACACCCCCAGGGGCTCCCATAGATACCCACAGGTGCTCCCATAGATACCCTCATAGACACCCCTAGGTGCTCCCATAGACACCCCTAGGTGCTCCCATAGATACCCTCATAGACACCCCTAGGTGCTCCCACAGACACCCTCATAGACACCCCCAGGGGCTCCCATAGATAACCACAGGTGCTCCCATAGACACTGTCATAGACAGCCCTAGGTACTCCCACAGATACCCTCATAGACACCCCCAGGGGCTCCCATAGACAACAGATACCCTCATAGACACCCCCAGGGGCTCCCATAGATACCCTCATAGACACCCCCAGGGGCTCCCATAGACACCCCCAGGGGCTCCCACAGACACCCTCATAGACACCCCCAGGGGCTCCCATAGACACTCTCATAGACAGCCCTAGGTGCTCCCACAGATACCCTCATAGACACCCCCAGGGGCTCCCATAGACACCCCCAGGGGCTCCCATAGACACCCCTAGGTGCTCCCACAGATACCCTCATAGACACCCCCAGGGGCTCCCATAGACACCCCCAGGGGCTCCCATAACACTCCCCCGAAGGCCCCCATGGCCACTATTGGCGCCCCAGAGATAACCGGAAGTCCCTCCCGCCAGGCCTTCGTAACCGGAAGTCGGCAGAGGCCATGTCCCTCCCCTCCTCCGCGTCCCTCACCGGATCCTGGCTGCTGCACGACACAACGTGACGGAGGCGGATCTCGGGCATGGTGGGGCCGGGAGCCAGGCGGGACGGGTCCTCAGAGTCCAAGGCCTCCGGGCCAGGCCGGCGCCTGGGAAGGAGGAGGCCGCGCTCGCAGGCCAGCACTAGTGCGCAGGCGCGCAGCCTCCCGGGGCCTGTTCAAAGTCGGGCGCGCGCTCCTGTGGCCGCGCAGGCGCACTGGCCCGGCTCCCCTGGCCGACTCCGCCTCCTCTCTCTATGGCCCGCCCTGGCCCTGAGCCCGCCCCATGATGAGGCCGAGGCCTGGGCCCGCCTCCCTGGGGCTGTTCCGCCAATGACCAGCCTCTCCACCTGCTCCTCCCTCCCTCCTCTCCCCGCCCCGCCCCTCCGCTCAGCCCAGTATGGCTCCACCTCCCGTCTCTGCCCGCCCGCCCTCGGGGGTTACCATGACAACTCGGCCTTGCCCCGCCTCCCGGCCGACGGAGCCCGTGCCCATTGGTCAAGACGGCCCTCCTCTTTCCCATTGGTCGAGGGAGCCTCCTCCCGCCGGTGCAGATGGGAGGGGCTCAGTGTTTTCTGCACCACCCCAACTCAGCCCACTTTGGGGGCGTCCCTGCAGGTGTGAGCTGGACACGCCCCCCGAGGGGCAGCCCAGGCCCCCGGAGCTGAGCCCTCGTGGTCCTGCGGAGGCCCAGAGGGCAGCCCCTCACCCGCGGTCACCCAGCAAAGGGCATCATTAGAACCCAGGACCTCCCTACCTAGTGAAAGGTGCCCTTGGCTACAGACTATTTACATGCCAGATAAGGCCAAATAGTTCTCCCTTTGGTGAGGGATGAGTAAATGCAAAGTAATTCTGAGGGAAGGGTTAGGAAGGCTTTCTGCAGGAGGGGGCACCCAGTGGCCCCCTCTGGGGCCAGCTCAATGGGGGGGGGCGTGCACGCCTACCCTGGAAATAGGCAAATGCCGAACATCGGGGCTTAAATGATGGAGAAAATGTCAATAATGCCGATCAAATTGTGTCTAGTGTTTAAACACCTCCCGGACGCCCCCGTGGACGCAGGAAAGGATGGCTTACCCGCTGTGTTAAACCCATTCATTTTCCTAGGCGAAAAATGAAATCGCAAAAAAGTTAGTTTATTCTCTAGGATCTGACATCATTAAAGAGATCAACCCTGATAACAAAGCTCTGAGGTCAAAGTTATTCAGAAAACACCCAAGGCACACCTTAGTTCATAAAGGTGCCATTAGTTGGACTGGTCATTTCTCTACCCTGCTCACAAGATCTGTTCTATTGTAAGAACACTGATAAGGATTCGGGTAGAAGGAAGACTATTGTCTCCTAATCTGGGCTGATCGGACCCAGTTCCTGCTTCCTCGGGATAGTCCTTAGAGAGCATTGTCCGGACAGCTGTGAAAGCTAAATTTGCAAGCTTGCATGTGCAATCTGGGCAAACATTGTTTGAAACAGATTGGGCTTATCTTCAAACTTACATCTGGAGAGACAAAGACCTGGAGGAGATCAGCGGATGACATTCAGACTTACAAACTCCAATTAGAAACTGTCAGACCAATTTTTGATCATAAATAAAGATTAAAAACCAACTTCGGCAGTTGCCACCTGACTTCATGATCAATTTGACAAAGGAACCCCTTCATTTGGGACTTTTAATATGATCTCCCCCATAGACCGTATTTAAATTTCCTGAATTCCAGTTTTCTGGAGTAACCCCAAGTATAAGAACCCCATAATCCGTCCTCCTAATGGGAGAGGAGAAAGGCTCCAGCGGGCACAGAAAGTTCGGGTCCCACTGCAACAGGGGAGGGTTGAGTTAATCCTCACCTTCCTGAGGCACAAATCAAGTCCTAGGTGGAGAAGAGCCGGGGCAGTTTGAGTTCATTCTGATGCCCTCTGCCCTCCCCTTTGTACTGAACCTGAGGAAGGGGCTTAAGAGACCCCACGGAGCTTCCTCTTTAACGATTTTTAATCTTTGCAATCTTTTTTTTAACTTTAAAAACAAGACTTCCTCAAGGATTCTTTTTCCCTGGGGACTGTTGGATGTTTTGCGGTACAAATGCTTTATCCAAACCTACTGGAACCATAGCTGGGACATGGGATGATTCCAGAATTCAGCCTGGAAGCCAGCATCAGTGTGGGGTGAGGGTGGTTCTGGGGAACACTGTCCTTGGGAGTGAGCTCAAGTTTGAGAAGTCTGAGGGGGTCCGAGCCATCAAAAGACAGGGAATCACATGAAGAGAAGACAAAGAGCACCATGGACAGGGCTCCCATTGTCGAGATGAACAGCCCCGGGTGACCTGATTATTTAGATGGTGTGGGTTAAAGAGGTAGGGCAGAGGGAGGGACTTGGCCCAGAGTTTGTTTTTCTCCTGTGAGGCCAAGCTCCCCAGGCATCTCTGTCCCGGAAAAGTCACCAGAATTTCAGGGCATCACCTGTATGGCCTGCCTGGAGGTTGTTCTCTTTCTGGAGATCTCAGAATAAAAGCTGCCTCTGTGGCTAATTATGGAGCAGCCAAGAGGCGCCACAATGCTTCAAGGGCTGAGCCTGGAGACAGGAAGACTGGAATTCAAGTCCAACCTCAGACTTTGACTAGTTGCAAGATGCTGGGCAAGTCACTACACCTGTTTCCTCATCTGTAAAATGGGAATAATAATAGCACCTGTCTCCCAGGATTGTTGTGAGGATCAAATAAGATAATATTTGTAAACTGCCTGGCGTTGTTATTTGTTCTTCCTTCTTGAAGAAGACTACAGTATCAGGGAACTGTTATATCATGCCCTTGAATTGAATTTGAGTCAGGAGGTGCCATACAATGTCGCCAGTCTATCTCCTCCAGTCATCTGAGTCCAAGGGCCAGATAGGAATAAGGACTATTGGAGATGGCCCTGGATGTGAGGCCGTCAGGGTTAAGTGACTTGCCCAAGGAAATACAGCTATAAGAGTCTGAGGCCAGATTTTGACTCAGGTCCTTCTGACTTCAGGACCAGTGCTCTAACCACTGAGTCAACCAGCTGCCAGTTTTATTTATTTATTTATTCATCTATTTATTTATTTGTTTGTTTGTGAGGCAAATGGGGTTGTGACTTGCCCAAGAGCACACAGTTAGCAAGTGTCAAGTGTCTTGAGGCCAACTTTGAACTCAGGACCTTCTGAGTCCAGGGCCAGTGCTCTATCCACTGTACCACCTAGCTGCCGCCTATGTTGGCTACTGATTTTTGAACTGTTTTATCTATGGGGTGAGATATGCCTCATTTCGTCTTACATTGTCACCACTCTACTGCAGATCTGTATTACTTCACACCTGGACTATTACAATAGCTGCTGTGGGATGGGAGGTGGGTCTGTGTACTTTGAGCCTCTCCCCACTCTAGTCTGTCCTCCATTCAGTCACTAAAATAGTTTTCCTACCATGCAGATCCAGTAATTTCCCTCCTCTACTCCATAAATTCCAGTGGCTTCTTATTGCCTCTGGGATGAACTATAAAATACTCTGGCATTCAACATCTTTCATAACCTGTCCCCTCCTAGCTTTACAGTCCTCTTAAATCTTACTTTGCATGTAAACACGTAAACTCTTCAGTCCATTGACACTGCCACCAGCTCAAGATCCCACCTTCTATAGAACTCTTCATAATCCCAGTCTCTTTCTTCTGTTGACTATTTCTATTTATCCTGTATATTGTTTGCTTTGTTTATATGTTTTGAGGCTGTCTCCCCATTAGATTGTACACTAACTGAGGCAGAAACTGTCTTTTGCCTCTTTTTGTATCTTTTTTGCATCCCTTACTGTTATGCTGGCATACCTAGGCTGATGGAAAGACTGAATGAAGAAAAGGCTGTTTTGTATCCCCTCTAAATGCAATGTTACCTTGAGTGCTTGTAAAGGATCTGAGGAACCCTTTTAACTAACATCTGTGAAGCCCTATTCAGGAACTACGTTCAGAGATTTCCCAGAATGAATTCTGAGTGGGGGAAGCAAGAACCAAAAAGTTAACAACCCAACACCCCCTCCACTCTTCAACCCCTACCCATGCCCCCAAATTCATATTTAGACTATGTAAACCCAGAGTCTTTGTTCTGGTTACAATGACCTAACTTCCAATTTCTGCCACTTTGTCGAGAGCAAGATGCCCTCTGAAGAACCTGGTTTGTGGCCCGATGAATGACTTGAAAATATGTTGCTGCTTCTGGCTCAGGTCATCCAACAGAAACTGAGACAGGGACACAAAATTCATACCTCCCAATGGCAAATTCTCTGTTGGAAGGCTCCCCGGTATTCTTCCATGTGTGAGTGGCCCCCTTCCCTGGAATGTTATAGACCTCCTTTCCCCCCCTTTAGTGTCTTCAGTCCCCTGGGGGAGGTGGTACTTTGGGAGACAAAGGACACCCAGCCACTTCAGTTTCTCCAAGTTTACAAGCTCTTTTCTTAACCTCACAGCTCTGTACCATTTTACAAGTACAGAAACCAGAGGGAAAGCATGTCATTTGCTCAGGGTAATGACAGTGAGTGGAAAAATCATCAGAATGTAGGATTCCCTAGCGTGGGTTGCCATATGAATTATGAGATCATAGCTTTTGAATTGATAGGGACTCTAGAATTAATTCATTCAACAAATAAAAAACAGACCTTGAGGCAGAAAGTAATCTCAGTTTTTCCATTTAGAAAATAAGGAGATTGGACCTTTAAGGGTCCACCTGGCTCTGACATTCCAGTTTCTAGGGTCTTCAGATATTCTATTTTCCTAGGTCCCTTCCAGCTTTACCTTGGCGGATTCTGGGGAGTGACTAGGGGGCTCTCCCTGGGTCTCTCCCCCTGGGATTCCTGTCCTGCCCCATCACTGGGAAGGATCAGGTCTAAGGGCTGTAGGTAAAAAGGCCTGGACACAAAGGCAGAAGTGTAAGCAGGTCTTGGGGGAGGAGGGACCAGACACCCAGGCCCCCACAGCAACAAGTAGGGACAAGCTGGGCAAAGGAAAGCTGGGTGGAGAAGCTGGGCAGGGTGGGGTGTGATTCATGCTAGGGAGCTGTCTTAAGAAAACTGGGCAGAGGAGAAGGAGAGACCCTGGGGCTCTGACTCCTCCCAACACTTGTCTCCCCCCCCCCCCCAAGCTTTGCCATCCTGTATGATAGAAGATGGACTAAGGACAGGAGAAGGGAGGGAGCTAGGATCCTCTGAAGTATTCTGGTAACTGAAACCTGGTTGGGGGGGGGGGGGGGGATGAGAAGAGGGGCGGGATTGGGCGGGGATTGGACGGCCCTGCCCCCTGCCCTTGCCTTTCTATAAGGCCCATGGGCCCTGATCTAGGAGCAGACATCATGATGATCACCAGGAGCCCCAAGCTGGGCCTGTTGGCCCTCACCGTGCTCTGTACCCTCTTGTCCCCTGGTGAGTGTCACCCCAGCACCCCTGAGCTGGGAGTCCTGGAATCTAGGATTTGGGGAGGGGGATAGTAACGAAAGAGGGGTCCAGGATCCCAGGAAGGTAACTTCTAAAAAGTTTCTCTCACTGGGATTCAGGTCTCTGGACTTCCTTATTCCATCCCTCAAGGAAGGCCCTTTAGTTTCTGGAGTCTAAGTATTTCGGCCTCCAGAGGCTGCAGGGAGACAAGTGGTTGGGTCGTCTATTCCCTCAGGGAGCTAGGAATCTGGGACGGTCTCCCAGAACATTGGGGACCTGGACATTCATACTCTTTGGTACCTAATTCCCAAGACCCCTGAGCTAACAAGAATGGTTAATAGAGCTAGTTCCTGGGTCCTTGATGGCTGCCCCCCTCCTGACTCCCAAAAGTACCCATCCTCCAACCTCTAACAATATCCCCCTCCCATTCTAGTCCCAATTCTGGACTCAGGCGTCCCCAGCCATGTAATTACACAATGCAGCCTTGGACTCAGTGGCTTCCTGCTGACAGGGGATAGCTTGGTTGTGATTGTCCAGGGTGTCCCCCTTTGCCCCCACCAAGTTGAAGGAATTCCAACAACTAGATCTCCCACAGAGACCCAGGGGACCTGCTCCCCCATCCATACCACCCTCTAGAACCCAGGGTTCTTAATGCTCTCTCCATCCACTCAGAGATCCCATCTCTTGTTACTCATGCTGCTCCCTCCTCAGAGACCTAGGAGGTCTCTGATACCCCAGTCTTTCCCCCTCCCCAGCTCAGTCTCTATACTGTGAGGTGTGTAAGAGTTCAGGACCAACCTGTACCGGCAAACTGAAGCTCTGTGAGGCCAAGAAGGATGCCTGTGTGACTGTTATTGGGGTGTCAACCGCAGGTATGAGGGTAGGGGTGCTGCAATGAGGTGAGTATGGGGTAAGGGGGTTGGAAATAAAGTTGGTGTGGAAGTCCACAAGAGACTAACACAGGTATGGGGTAGAGAAGAAGCCTTCATCACTATGGGTCATGACAAGAGGCTACCTATTCCACCGCCACTTCTCATGTTACAGGAGAGGAAACTGAGGCTCAGTGATTTCTCCAAAGTCAGTCAATTTATTAAACACAAGGCAGCTACATGGTGCAGTGGACAGAGCACAGGCCCTGAAGTCAAGAGGATCTGAGTTCAAATCTGCCTTCAAACACTTTATAATTACCTAGCTATATGGCCTTGGGCAAGTCAGTTAACCCCATTGCTTTGCAAAAAAAAAAAAATTATTAAGTACCTACTAGGTTCCAGGCTACTGAGGCAGTAGTTGGCAAGGATTTGAACCCAGATTCATGGACAAACCTCACCTCTTTCTCCTGCTCCCCAGCCATGGAATGGGAGAGAACTTAAGGGAAGATCATCTCAGGGGTGTGTGTGTGTGTGTGTGTGTGTGTGTGTGTGTGTGTGTTGATGGTGAGAATTCTTTTTTTATTTTTATTTTTATTTAGTTATTTGTTTGTTTGGTTTTTGGTTTTTGCAAGGCAATGGAGTTAAGTGACTTGACCAAGGTCACCCAGCTAGTATTAAGCGTCTGAGATGAGATTTGACCCAGGACTTCCTGGCTTCAGGGCCGGGGTCTCTATCCACTGGGCCACCTAGCTGCCTTGGATAGTGAAAATTCTTGACCCTTTCCCCCCCTTCAGCCTTAGGGAACAAAGAGTCGGTGGACACCTCCAAAAGTTGCATGAAGTACAAGGACTGTTATTCAGGTTTCATCTCCACCACTCTGGGGCGCGGGGATCACATGGTGACCAACTCCTATTGCTGCCAGGAGGACGGCTGCAACCAAGGCACCATCCCGAGTATGGCCCCTTCTTCATTCCTGTCCCCACTCCCCAGGGCCCAGGTCCAACCTGGGAACCTCTCTTGATTCTCCTACCTTTGAGAGCCTCTCAGATCTCCCATTTTTCCTTCTCATCTTCCAAACTATTGCCCCTCTTCCCATCCAGCTTCCAACACCCCATTAGGACTTTCTTAGAGCCTTGCTTTTCCTCCTTCACTTCCAGACTCCAAGAGGCTGCCTTTCTCAGTCTGTGGCCTGAGATAGTCCATTCCCTCAGCCCAGTTCGCAAGAGTGGGCTCACTGTTGACCAAGCTGGCTTTCTCTCCCGCCCCCCACCTCCTACTCCCATCTCCCACCTCCCCCATCCAGTCTTCCTAGGTGCCAGCCAGTTCAGCTTGAGCTAATGGGCCTCTCCCACTCACTGCCCGCCCTCCCTAGGAGTCCTCTGGCCCTGAGCCCATCTTGGGCCAGATGCAATCTTTCCCCCTCTCTCCCCTGCCCCCCCACCCCCAGTCCCGAAGAACAATAGCACCCTGAATGGACTCAGCTGCCCATCCTGCATGGCCACCTTCCAAGAAACCTGTTCCGGGGAGGAGGTGGTCCAGTGCCTGGGGCAGGAGACACATTGCCTCTACTTGTCGGGGGTCGTACAGACAGGTGAAAGGCGCCGGGGACCCTCCGGAGGCGGGGGGGAGACAAGGTGGGGCTGGATCCTTGAGCCCAGGATCCTGGGGAGCTGAGGGAGCTGGGACATCAGGACCCAGGCCGGAGGTGGGCAGGGTCCATAGGGCAGCTTGATCCCTACCTGGCCACCTGACCGGAAGCTCACCCTCCACCCCACTCCCCTAGGCCTATTCAACACCAAGTTTGCTACCCGCGGCTGTGCCACCAAGAGTGCCTGCCTGGTCGAGGTTGGCGCTGAAGTACCCTCGGTCACTTACACCTATGAACTTCGGAGGGCCGACTGTGCCCCTGCCTCCCATCACCCTGGCAAGGAAGAGAAAAGATCCAACCTCTCTGTCCACTGAGCCTCTGGATCCCATCCCAAACCCTAGCCTCACCACCACACTGCTCTTGGCTAGAAATTAAACCGGTGATCCCAGAGGGTCAGCTCTGTGTGTGTGTCCCAGGAGTCTGCTGCATCCCTGGGGGAGAAGGGAAGGGGCAGAGATGGAGCGGGAGACTCAGCCCCCCATCTCTGAAGACCTGAGTCTCTGCACCCTGAAAGGTGGAGGAATCCAAGAATAATCCTGGTGCAATTCCCCTTCCCAGGCTGGAGGGTGGGGGTGGGGAAGGTAGATGAATACTTTTACATCACTTTCATTTCCAAATAGATCCCTTTCTCTACCTTACCAGTGACCCAGCTTTTGTCACAAACATTAAAATATAGGAAAAAAAACAGTTTGGCAAAACCAACCAACTTCTCAACAAAGTGGGCTGGTGCACTGTTCCACACCCATAACCCCCCCCCCACCACCACCTCTGCAAAGAAACGTGTGGTTTTCAATTCTTCCTTGGAGGTTAAGCTTGGTCACTATAATTCTATTGAATTTTAGGAGTTTTTTAATTCTTAATAAGGAAAAACAGCTGGAAAAGAAGCACCTGTGTCTTCCCTCTCCCTCTGAAAGATCAGAGGATGAGCAGAGAGGAGAGGTAAGGGGAGGTAACCGAGGGTGGAGAATGGTCCAGTTAGGTGAATGTAGCTAGGCAGCTAGGGGGTGCCATAGTGAAGAGTGCCAAGGCCTGAAGACTCATCTTCAAGAGTTCAAATTTGTTCGCAGACACTTGCTATCTGTATCACCCTGTGCAAGTCATTTAAACCTGTTTGTCTTCATCTGTAAAATGAGCTGGAGAAGGAAATGACAACCCACTCCAATATCTTTGTCAGGAGAATCCCCAATGTGGTCATGAACAGGTTAGGCATGACTGAATATCAACAATGTTCCGGCTTATAAGGAGCTTACATTCTTTCTGGGAACATAACATAGAAACATATACAAATAAATAGAAGGGAATTGGGGGGGGGGATTTCAGGGATGGCAGTAGGACCTGGGGAGATCCGGAAAAACTCCACATGGGTAGTGGCATTAGAGGCAGACCTTGAAGGATTTTTGCAGCTCTTTGATGGGTTTTTTGTCCTTCATTCTCTAAGACCATGACAAGCTTGTACATTGGATTTGAGTGAGGAGGGTGGTGGGTTAAGTCACTAGATTCACTTTCCCTCCTGAAGCCATCTGAGTTCAGCTTCCAGATATGAATCAGGATGACTGAAGCTTATCTTGGATGTGAGGCAGTCAGGGTTAAGTGACTTAGCCAAGGTCACACACCCAATAAGTGTCTGAGGTCAGATTTGAACTCAGGTCCTCCTGACTTCAGGGAAGGCACTCCATCCACTGTTCCATCCAGCTAGCTGTACAATGGATAGATCATGAGGTCTGCATTGAGGAGGATCCAAGTTCAAATTCAACCTCAGATACCAACTGTGTGAATCTGGCAGGTCACTTAATCTCTATTTACCTCTTTCCTGAACTGTAACCTCCCAAGCTGATAGTGAGGGTCAAATGAGAGAATAATTATGAAATCACTTAGTAGAGTGCCTGGCACATAGTAGACACCATATAAATGTCTTATAATATGCACCATATAAATTAACACCGTATAAGAGGCAAAGGCAGTGCATTCCAAGCTTGAAGGACTCTACAAAAATCACAAAGAAGGTGCAATGGGATATGGGACAAAATACAAAGCCAGTTTATTTTGATTCTATTTGAAGGGAATAATTGTTTGGAAGTGTAGACTGCAGTCAGTTAGGAAAGGAGTTAAAATGCGTAACAGAGGAGTGTTTATTTGACTCCAGAAGAAATAGGGAGCAGTTTATTGAGCAAAAGAGTACCCTGAACTTTGACAGTATCCACTTTGGTAGTTGTGTAAAGGATTAGGAAGAGGCTTCTAGCAAGGGGAACACTTAGGGGGTGGTTGCACTAGTTCAGGCTATGTGAATAGAGAAGAAGCCAGTTCGTTCAGTGTGACAGCAAGGCAGATTTAGAATGAGAGTCATTAAAGAGGACTATCACCAAAACCCAAAGAGAAAATACTGGAGGAGCAGATAGATAGTCTACAATAGCCAGTGATCAATTCAAGTCAAATATTTAAGCATGTATTAAGCCCAGGTTCTGGGCTAAAAACTGAGGGATACAAAAAGAGACACTGCCCTCAAGGAGCTTACAGTCTAAAGGGGGAGATCACTAGCAAACAAATAAAAAAGCAAGCTACAGAAAGGATATTTGGGAGATAAAAGGGAAAGTACTGAATTTTACCTGGGACTGGAGGAAGAGAGGGAGATCAGTAGGCAGAATGGAGGAGGAAAAGCCTTCAAGGTATGGGGCAGGATGGGGAGGGGGGAGAGAAGGGACAGTGAAAATGCTTGGAGGGGAGAAATAGAGTCTTGTTTTAGGAACAGCCTGTAAGTAGGCCAAGGTCACTAGATAAAAGAGATTGTTTTAGGGAACCTAAGAAGGTTAGAAATGTAGGAGGGAACAGATCAGGAAGAACTTTGAATGCTGAACAGCATTTCCAGGGTGATCTGGAGTCAACAGGAAATCACTAGTTTATTGAGCAGGGTGTGTGTGTGAGAGAGAGATTTTAGAAAAATCACTTTGGTGGATTAATAGAGGACAGACAGGAGTGGGGAGACCAGATCTAAAATAGGCAGGACCCGCCCCCCCAGCAGATATTACAGTAGTCTAGGCATAAAATGATGAGGGTCTGCACCAGAGGGGTGGCAGCATCTGAGGAGAGGGAGATGTATTTGAGAGATGCTTTAAAGACCTTGGCCACATATTGAAAATGGGATTGAGGGGCAGCTAGGTGGCACAGGGGATAGAGCACCAGCCCTGGAGTCAGGAGAATCTGAGTTCAAATTCGGCCTCATACACTTAATAATTACCTAGCTCTATGGCCTTGGGCAAGCCACTTAACCCCACTGCCTTGCAAAAAACATTAAAAAAAAAGAAAAAAGAAAGAAAAGGAAGAAAGAAAATGGAATTGAAAGAGTGAGGAGTTCAAGATGACCCCAAGATTGTGAGCCTGAGGGATGGGAGGGTTTACAGTAACAGGAAGATAGAAAGAAAGGGGGATTTGGGGAAAAGATAAATTCTGTTTTGGATATGCCGAGTTTAAGATGTCTACTGGTCTTCCAGTTTGAGATCTCTGAAAAGGCAGTTGGAAATATGAGATTAGAGGTCAGCAAAGAGCCTGGGTCAGGAAAGGTAAATTTAAGAATCATCAGCATAGAGAGAGCAATGAAATCCAAGGGAGCTGATGAGATTGCAAAGGAAAAGTAATAGAGGGAGAAAAGGACAGATAAAATTGAGGCCATTCACCATCAACTCTACCTTCTCTCCCTCATGCCAGGAATGCTGTCCCTCTGTGTAACTGACCTCCCAGGCTTCCTTTAAATCCCAACTAAAATGACTTTTTTTTTTTTATCAAAAGTCTTTCCCTACCCCTCTTAATTCTAGTACTTTCCCTCTCTTAATTACCTATTAATCCTGTAGGTTTGCTTTGTATTGTATGTTTGCACACTTATCTCCCCCATTAGAATGTAAACTCTTTAAGCACAGGGGGTGTCTACCTCTTTTTTTTTTCTTGGCCTGGTTAGGGTTAGGCACTCAATAAATGTGTATTGAATTTAATTGAACCTGTCTCCAACTATAGTCACGGTAGACTAGGAGAGAAGAACCCTAAGAGAAACCCAAGGTTAGAATGTGAGATCTGCAAGAAAATGCAACAAAGGAGACAAAGAAGTGGTCTAATTGGGGGCAAGAAAATCAGCAGAGGGGTGTTCCAGAAACCTAGAGAGAAGGGAATGAAGCTTAGAGACAGCTGAAGGAACTCATTGAACTTGGCAAGGAAAAGATTCTGACTTGGAGAGAGGAGTGTCAGTGGAAGGATAGGTAAGGTCAGAAGCTGGATTGCAAGGGTATATGAAAAGAGTGAGAAGGAAAAGTAAATACATATTGTAGATGGCCTTTTCAAGTTCAGCTACAAAGGGCAGGATGGAATGGGATTGCTTGACTAGAGGAGTGAAGCTTGGTAAGGAGTAAGGCCAGGGGTGGCTAGGTGGTGAAGTGGATAAAGCACTGGCCCTGGAGTCAGGAGGACCTGGGTTCAAATCTGGTCTCAGACACTTAATAATGACCTAGCTATGTGGTCTTGGCCAAGCCACTTAACCCCGCTTCTCTTGAAAAAAAAAAAAAGCTATCTAGAAGGAGTAAGGCCACTTCATCATGTGAGAAGGCATCTAAGTAATGAGAGATGAGGAAAAGGAGAGAAGGTGGAATTCATGGTGAGTGGCCTCAATTTTATCGGTAAAAAGTTTTCAGCTGAAGGGAGGGGGAAAGGGGTCATAGGAGGTTGGAAGAGAGATGAGGTTTGGAACAGCCTGGTGGGGCAGGGTGCTGTTAGAGAGAGACTGTTGAATTGGAAGATTAAAGGGTCACTGGGATGAATTTAATAAGGTGACTGGAGCAATTCCAATTCTTGTATTTAGGTTCAAAAAATCAAGGACCCAAGTCTAAGCTGGGGGTGCCTCGCTGAGTTCATGTGAAAAGAAAGGTGGCATGTTCAGGAAAAGGAAGTGATGGTCCCCAGGTCATATGCTATGGGGAAACTAAGGTATCTTGGCCATACAGACATACATGATCATCTACTGAAAGACCTGGAGCTATTTATCCAGGAAAAGAAAAGGTCTTTATCAGTCCTATAAGAATTTTCGATTTGTTGGGGATGGACCCTCAGCAGAGCAAGCAGAAATGAGGTGGGGGAATTCAGGTGAATGTCAGGGAAAGCTTCTCAAGCTGTGAAGAAGGGTTTCTCCACCTTCTGCGTTTGGCAGTCTGGTGGATCCGTAGGTGAGAAGGTGACCTGCGCACGGCTCTGAGCCCAAGAAGCTGCGGCTGTCCCCGGGAGAGCTCGGGTGTGATCCTCTGCCACCTATGGCGGCCGACCTGACCTCGGGGGGCAGCGGCTGGTCCCTGGGTCAGCCCCCTCAGGCAACCCGATAAAAACCTAATGCATCCACGCAGCCGTGACCACAGAGCTCCGGGACAATCTTCTTCCTTGGGCCACCCCACGACTGGCATGATCAGGGCGGGACAGACCCGCATCCTTACAATCTGGCCTTGGCCTAGCTCAACGCACAGGCACGGGCGATTCCAAAGAAACAGGCGATTCTTGAAATGTTATCAAAACGTTTATTAAAAACGCAACCACTTCACGATCGAGCCCCCCCTGCCACCAAGAGCACCCAGGGTCGCCGCGACAGGGGGGGCGTCTTGGGTGCACGCGGCTCTGGCAGCGAAGGGTGTGGGTCGGGGGACCCCCGGGGCTCCCCCTGCCTCCGCGGCTCACTCCCGACGCCCGCGGCCGCCGCTCAGGAGGGGCCAGCAAGGCTTGCCAGGGCCCCCGAGGTCGGGGGTGCCGGGCCCCCTCGCCGCGGGCCTGACCCGGGCAGGGGCGCCCACGGGGCAGCGCCGAGGCCGCGGGCCCGGGTCGCTCCGCCGCTACTCGGGGGCGGCGGGGCCCAGCACGGCCTCGGCGTCGGCCTGCAGCTCGTCCAGGGCCGCCAGCAGCACGCCGTGGGCCGCCCGGTAGCCCAGGCCGCCCGTGGCCGCGGCGCCGCCCGCCGGCCACAGGAAGGAGAGCGCGCCCAGCGCCGCGCCGCCCGCGGGGCCCTCGCCGGCCCAGCCCCGCAGCCGCGCCTCCACCTCGCCGCGCGCCGCCCCCTGCGTGGCCAGGCGTGAGCGCTCGCGGCCGGCCAGGGCGCCCGGCTCCAGCCCCAGCGCCCGCTCCCGGCGCGCCACGGCGGCCGCCTCCAGCCCCAGCGCGCGCCGGTAGCCGGCCAGCTGGCCGCGCAGCAGCGCCACGTCGCAGGCGTGGCCCAGCCCCGGGGCCGGCGAGGCGGCCGCGGCCACGCTGGCCAGGAGCGCGGCGCGCCAGGCCCCGGCCCGCAGCGCGGCGGCCTTGGCGCGGGCGGCCGGCGCCGAGGCGGGGGGCAGCGCCAGCAGCAGTGCGCTCCCCTGCGCGGGGCCCAGGGCGCGGCGCAGCGCGGCGGCCAGGCCCGGCAGGCCCCCGGGCCGCAGCGGGAAGGCGGGCGGCGCCGCCTCGGCCTCGTCGGCGCGCAGCACCTCCCAGCCCTCCTCCTCCTCCTCCTCCTCGGCCGCGCCGCGCGGCTTGTCCGCGTCCTCCTCGGCCGGCTCCTCGCCTCGGCCGTCCGTCCTGACGAAGAAGAGGGGCGTGGCGGGGCCGCCCCAGGCCCGGCCGCGGGCCACGTCGGCCGGCGTGGGGGGCCCCGGGAGCGCGAGGACCAGGGCGTCGTAGCGCGCGGGCCCGGGCGCGGGGCCGGCGGCGTCGGGCAGCGCCCAGAGCACGACGTTGGGCCGGTCCGGCGCGGGGCAGGGGGTCGGCCCGGCGGCGGGGGGCTCGGGGTCCCGGCCCAGGAGGGCGCCGATGACGGCGGGGGCTTCGGGGCCCACCACGCCCAGGTCCACGCGGGCGCTGCCCAGGCGCTCCAGGCCCGAGCGCAGCCACGTCATGGCGGCCTCCAGGCCCCCCGCCTCGAAGGCCTCGCGCACGGCCTCCAGCTCGGCCCCATCCACGACCTCGAAGCCCTCCTGGGCCGGGGGCAGCAGCCTGCGGGGGGGGGGAGACGGCGGTCAGGGGGGGGCCCGGCGGGCCGCGACCCGCCCCTCACCCCCCCGCCCGGCGGAACACTGCGAGGGGAGCCCGGGGCGGCGGGGGACCCCTCGGAGCGGCGGGGGACCCCCGGGGCGGCGGGGGACCCCCCGGGGCGGGGCCACTTGCCTCTCCAGCGCCGCCCCCCGGTCCTGCAGGGCCTCGCGCAGTCTGGTGAGGTCCGCGCCGCGGGGTCCGGGCCGGCCGAGGACGAAGAGCGGCACCGCCCCCAGCCCCGCCGCGGCCAGGCCGGCCGCCGCCTTCTCCCGGTCCTGCTCCGGCTCCCCGGGGCGCTCCGGGCTCCCGCCGTCGCCGGTCCCGGGGCCCCGGCTCCACACGGCCAGCAGCGGCGCCCCCCGGGCTAAGGCCGCCCTGCCGGCCGCCCCCAGCCCCTCGGGCAGAGCCCCCTCCTCCTCCTCCTCGCCCCCGGCCCGGGGCCCCCAGACCAGCACCAGCATGTCGGCCTCCGCGGCCCAGGGCTCGGGCGCAGCCGGAGGGCAGCTCAGCTCGCCCAGGAAGAGGCCAGGCCCGGCCGGGTAGAGGGCAGGCACGCGGGCTTCTTCGTGCCAGGCCTCGGGAGCCTCGCGGAGGGCGGCGATGAGCTCCGACTTCCCCGAGCCCGGGGGGCCCAGGAATAAGGCGGTGACATCACCCCGCGGGGGCGGCATGGCTGATGCTGTGGATGCAGACAGGAGGAGGGGGTCACCACGCCGTCAGGACCACCTCCATCGCCTCCCTCAGGCGTCCTCAGCCCTCACTCTCTAGAAGCTTCGTATCAGAACTTGGGTCTCCCCATTTCTTCCCCCTCTGCAACCAGCCCGGGGGACTGGAGATCCTCCCAGCCCCTTCTCCCCCCCCCCTTGGGCCTTCCCCCGGGACCTGGGGACCCCCTCTTTCTACACCTTCCTCCTCCCCAGGACCCAGACCTCTATCCAACAGGCCTTGGCACCCCAAGGGCTCAGGACTCACTGTTTTCAATCTTTTCCCCTTCAATTCAGTCCTTGCAGCTTTGCCCCAGGGCCCCAGAGACTGGCACAGCGGGTTGCCCCCCTTCTTTTCTCCCAAGGCCTCCCCAGCTCACTGTCCTCAGCGTTTCAAGCCCCAGCTTCCCACTCTCCGGTCCTCAATCAGCCCACGGAACACCCCAGAATCCAAGAACCCCCCACCCCGTTCAGAAGCCCAGCCAATGAGGCTCCCTCCCCCCCGGACCACCCAGAAGGCACTCCCCGAGCCTGCGTTCTGTCATCAGCCACTTGGCCGCCGGAGTCCTTTGGCCCCCAGGTCAACACCTCTGACCCCCATCTCTGCCTCCTCCCTAAGGGCAGGGCCATGCTGGTGCCCACCCCCCGGCCCTGGGAGGCTGGGCTTCCTCTACCTGGCAGAAGCTCAAGGAGCTTCTTAACCCCGCCCCCCCACCTGACACCCAGGCGTCCTGTCCCCCCACACCCACACGCTCTGCAATGTCCCAGGCCTTCTGACCCTCCCGGGCCCCCCAAACACACACTTGGCAATGGCCCAGCCTTGCTGCCTCCCCTCCCCCACTCAGCAATGGCCCCGGCGTCCTGTCCCCCCACATCCACCGGTTAGCCGTGCCGCAGGCCTGCCGGCCCTCCCGGGCCCCCGAACACTGGGCGATGCCGCGGACGCCCCGCACCCCGCCTCCACACCACCGGCCCCCAGCACGCACAGCTGGCGATGGGCCGGGCGCCCCGCGGCCCTCCATCCCCCCACCTGGCAGGTGAGCCACGCCCTCGTCGTGGCCCCGGGCCCAGGACTCGCAGCAGAGAAGCAGCGGCGCGGTCCGGGGGCGGCCGGCGGGGCGGGGCCGGGGCGGGTGACGTCACGGCTCTGCAAGGCGGCGATGACGTCACCGGAGGGGCTCCCCTGGAGAGGCAGAAGCCGGTGACGCGCCCCAAACAAAGGCGCTCGGGCTTGGCGCGTGCGCAGACGCTGCAGCCGCCCGCCGCTCCCGCCCCCTCCGGAAGGGGAGGGGGCCTCGGCGGGGGCGGGGGAAGGTCACGGATCACGTGGGGGTCAGAAACAAGCGACGCCCTCGGGCGGTCAAAGGTGAGTCGTGGGGTCGGAAGTCAAGACTAAAGCCCATGCAAGTCAAAGGTCAACTTGAGGGAGCAAAGGTCAGGGCGGGGGGGGATGCAGCTCCTTCCTGGGGGCCCTGGGTCTGACCTCATCTTCATCACCCTCCTCACAGCGGCCCCGCCCCCCGGGCAGCCCCAGGGGACTCCCGGCCACTGATGGGGGGCGGGCTCTGGGGCTCCCCCCAGTGACGCCGGGCCCCAGCCCTGTGGGTCTCAGGGTGCCCAGCCGCGGGGGAAGGGGTGAAGGCAGGGGGTCCCCTCCTGGGAGGCCGCCCAGCCCCCCGGACGGCTGACACGGGCGGGGGGTGACAGGAGAACTCGGGCCCACCAAGCCCCCCCAGGACGGGCGCCCCGGGGGGCCCGGCGGGAGCCCCAGGCAGAGGGGGGCCTCCGAGCCCCGCCCCCATCTGTACTGGGCCCCCCACTCCGAGAGAGGAGAGGCCGCTGCCCTTGGAGGCTCGCTGAGCCGGGTCACCCCCCGGGGCTCCTCCAGGTCACTCCCCCCCCCCAGGGGCTCCTCCAGGTCATTCCCCCCAGGGGCTCCTCCAGGTCACTCCCCCCCCCCAGGGGCTCCTCCAGGTCCCCCCCCATCAGGGGCTCCTCCAGGTCACTCCTCCCCCCCGGGGACTTCTCCAGGTCACTCCTCCCCCAGGGGCTCCTCCAGGTCACTCCCCCCCCAGGGCTCCTCCAGGTCACTCCCCCCCCCAGGGGCTCCTCCAGGTCACTCCCCCCCCCAGGGACTCCTCCAGGTCACCCCCCATCAGGGGCTCCTCCAGCTTACTCCCCCCAGGGGCTCTTCCAGGTCCCCCCCAGGGGCTCCTCCAGGTCACTCCTCCCCCCGGGGGCTTCTCCAGGTCACTCCTCCCCCAGGGGCTCCTCTAGGTCCCCCCCCATCAGGGGCTCCTCCAGGTCACTCCTCCCCCCCGGGGGCTTCTCCAGGTCACTCCTCCCCCAGGGGCTCCTCTAGGTCCCCCCCCATCAGGGGCTCCTCCAGGTCACTCCCCCCCCAGGGGCTCCTCCAGGTCACTCCCCCCCCCCCCAGGGCCTCCTCCAGGTCACCCCCCCAGGGGCTCCTCCAGCTTACTCCTCCCCAGGGGCTCTTCCAGGTCCCCCCCAGGGGCTCCTCCAGGTCACTCCTCCCCCCCAGGGGCTTCTCCAGGTCACTCCTCCCCCAGGGGCTCCTCTAGGCCCCCCCCATCAGGGGCTCCTCCAGGTCACCCCCCCAGGGGCTCCTCCAGGTCACTCCTCCCCCAGGGGCTCCTCTAGGTCCCCCCCCATCAGGGGCTCCTCCAGGTCACTCCCCCCAGGGGCTCCTCCAGGTCACTCCCCCCCCAGGGGCTTCTCCAGGTCACTCCTCCCCCAGGGGCTCCTCCAGGTCCCCCCCCCCCCCAGGGCTGCACCACTCGTGCCCCAGGGGGATCACTAGTCAGTAAGGAGTACAAGCTTCTACAGCATCATTCCTGGTCCAGTAGGCTTTCTCAGCTCTGGGAGGAATGGAAGGGGTCCAGGGAGCCTTAGTCCAGGAGAGATTGGGTCCCCCTTCAGACTGGGCCTGCCCCCTGGTACTGGGACCTTCCTCCAGGATAGCCTCGTAGAAGGAGGCCTCTCAGACACCAAATGACTCCAAGTCCTTGTCTGCACTGGACCTGGACCTTCTGGTCCCTCCCCTGTATCAGTTTTTGGATCTCCCTCAGTTTGGGGTGATCATTCCTAGAATGACCTCTACAAATCCCAGTGAATTAAAAACTTCATGTCTAACCTATATTTTCTGTCATTATAGTAACCCTGTATTTTGTCCCACCGGGGACCCAGCCTTGTCCTTCCTGGCTCTCAGGTTATATCACACAGAGGGTTACATTATAGTTCTGTCATCAATATATTTAATTTATTGGGGTTGTTCAGCCGCTTTCCCAGTGTCCAACTCTCTGTCACCCCAGAGAGTTGGGGTTTCCTGACAAAGAGACCAGAGTGATTGACCATTTCCTTCTCTCACTCATTTTTCAGATGATGAAATGGAGACAAACAGGTTCCATGCCTAGCTAGGCAGAATCTGGGGTCACATCTGGACTCAGATCGAGGCACTGTGGAGTCCTCTAGCAGTGTCCGTATCTCTGTAAAGCATTGGCTGAAACTAAGACCTTGAACCAGCTGAAGTGTCTGACTCAGGACAAGCCAGAGAGCTTTCTGGTCCCTTTTACAGATGAGGTCCCTGAGGCTCAGAGTTTCAGTGGCTTGCCCGGCTGGCACATCAGATGACATGGACAATAAATGGAAGAGTGGAAAGAGTCCCAGGCTATGCTGTTTGTTAGGGAGATGACCTGGGACCAGTGTCCTCTGGACCTCAGGTTCTCCATGTATGACATGGGGGGGGGGGGTGGACAATATTTTTTTTTCTTTTTAATTTTTTTAGTATTTTATTTATCCTCAGTTATATGTAAAAACAATTTTTAACAATTTTTAAAGCCTTGAGTTCCAAATTCTCTCCCTCTCTTCCCACCCCCACCCCACAACTCCATTGAGGAAAGCGAGCCAATTTAATACGGGTTATACAAGTAGTCATAGAAAGCATTTTTATATTGGTTGTGTTACAGAAGGTAACAGAGGGGCAGCTAGGTGGCGCAGTGGATAGAGCACCTGCCCTGGAGTCAGGAGTCCCTGAGTTGAAATCTGGCCTCAGACACCTAATAATTTCCTAACTATGTGACTTTGGGCAAATCACTTAACCTCATTGCCTTAAATAAAGATAAAAATAAATTTAAAAAAATAAATAAAAAGTAACATAGACCAAAAACCCCTCCAACTCAATAAAAATAAAGTTATAAAAATTTTGCTGTATTCAGACACCCATCAGTTCTTTCCTGGAGATGGACAACATTTTTCATCAGAAGTTTTTCAGAACTGTCTTGGATCAATTGTATCGCTGAGAATAGTCAAGTCATTCACAGATGATCATCTTACAATAATGCTGTTACTTTGTCCCTAGTACGTTTTACTTTGCATCAGCTCAGGTAAGTCCAGATTTTTCTGAGAGCATCCTGCTCATCATTTCTGTATAGCAGGGCAGCTAAAAGGTGCAGTGGATGGAGCACTGGCCTTGGATTCAGGAGATTTCAAATTCAGCCTCAGACACTTGCCTCTACTAGCTGTGTGACCCTGAGCAAGTTACTTCACCCTGCTTGCCTCCCATCCAGGGCCATCTCCAGTCATCCTGATTCATATCAGGCCACTGGACCCAGATGGTTCTGAAGGAGAAAGTGAGGCTGGGGACAAAGCCCAGAACACCCTCACTGAAATCTGTTTCATGTGCATGTCATGGCATCACCTCCCTGATGTTGTGGTCTTCGAAAATGAAGGCCAAAGAATAAGTATTCCATCATAATTACATACCACAATTTTATTTAGCTGTTCCCCAGTTGATGGGCTTCCCTTCAATTCTCAATTCTTTGCCATCAGAATTAATTCTGTTATAAATATTTTTTGTACAGCTCCTTTGCTTTTTTGTTTTTTATTTCTTTTAAAATATAAATTAGTAATGGTATTGCTAGGTCAAAGTATGCATGGTTTCATAGCCCTTTAAGTGTTGTTCCAAATTGCTTTACAGAATGGTTGAATCAGTTCACAGTTCCACCAACAGTACAATAATATTTCATTTTCCCACATCCCCTCCAATATTTGTTATTTTTCTTTCTGTCCTATTAGTCAATCTGCTAAGTATAAGATAGTAGCTCAGCATTGCATTTCTCCCAGCAATAGTGAGAACATTTTTTCAAACATTGATTACTGCACCATTGGCCAGGAAATGATTTCCCCATGTCCTTTTGTGGATTCTGCTGCTTCAGGAATTGTTTGATGGCATCATTTAAAGGTGTTCAGAGAGGTTTTGGGGAGAGCTCAAGTGAGTCACTGCCATCTTGGCTCCCTCCACCCCAGACATATATCTGGTGTACTGTATTTCTTAAGCCCACCCTGGCCCCTCTCAGCTCCAAAGACCCAATGGCCAGCCCTGGTACCTCTCTCCTGCACAGGCCTCCAGGCCTTCCTCCAGTTCGCCCCTCCCATCTCCCAGGGTCATTAGTTTTGTCACTCCAAGTTTCAAGGTTACTATAAGAAGTAGGAGCACAGAGCTGACTCCCCAGAATGGCTGCTGGGGGCAGGAGGAAGGCCCCCTTCACTTTTTGGCCCTTATCCTTGCCCCTGTCATGGGTATGTTGAGATTGCTGGCTTTTAGCCAACCACAACCCTGCGTGGTGGCCTACCATCTGCTCTGGCCACCAGCCCGAATCCTGTTCTTTCTGCCAGCACTGAGAGCAGGAAAAAATATGACAGAATGTAATGTTATGTAGCTATGTGTTAAGCTGTGCCTGCTAGAAAGGCCATGTACCCAGGTAAGGAAGGGAGAGAGCCAAGTTAGCAAAGTTAGGCAAAATGAAGTCATCCCAGAATCATGCCCAGTTTTATCAGCAGTTAAAAGATGCTGGGATCCCTGGGAAGCTGGTGGAGAGTCACAAAGCCTCCTCCCTAGCTCCTTCCCTGCTGTCCACAAACTCTCTCAGCTCAGTTCTACCCCAATATTACAAATGTTTCCCTTGATCCCACCGATTCCTTAGACTACCCAAGGCTGCTTCTCCTTTTCCCAGACAAACACTTTGAAAAACTGTCTATATGTCACTTCCCAGTTTCTCCTGGCTCCCTGGGTTTCTGGCCCCTCCCCTTCCCCTCATCTCCCTCAGACAAAGTGGTCTCCTTCAAGTTCACCAATGGGCTTTCTTGACTTCTTGGCAGCTTCTGATCCTTCTAACCAGCCCATCTTCCTCCCATGCTGATTGTGACATTGATCTCTCTGGGTTCCCCTTCCCGCTGTTTGCAGCATTATCATCCATCTTGTGCCCCAGAAGGATGGGCACACTGTTAAGTATCCAGCCCCCTTCTCTCCTCTAAGCAGCAGCCCTCTGTTATCACTCAAGAATCTGTAGGCATCTCATACTTGGTGTGTTCCAAACACTACCTCTCCTCCAATTTCCTAATTCTGCTGAAGGCTCCGACCATCCTCCTGTCACCCTAGTTTTTACCCTGGATGTCATATCCAACTCCTCTCATTCCCTTAGGCTCCATACTTAATCAACTGCCTAGTCTTCTCAGTTCTGCTCCTTCCCCTCCAATGTGTGCACCAGTCCCTTCCTTCTTCTCATGTGGCTGCCTCTGACCTCCACCACTTTAAGAGGCTTCCCAGCTTTCCATCCACCCCTCCCATAGCTACCAAAATGATCTGGCCACGGGACAGCTACAGCCATATGCTCTCAGGGGCATCCTACTGCTTCAAGGATAAAGGGCAAACTCCGCATTTCAAGGGCTCCACAAAACAGCTCCTGCCTACCCTTCCCAATGCCCTCCACTCAGGTAAGGAAGAACCAGCTGTTTCAAGAACTTAGCCACCTACTTCCCACTTTTCTGGACTTGCAGAAGTGCCCTGGGGCCTGTGATTGGAAAGCCTCCTCCCTTCATCCTCATACTCACACCAATCCACTGAAATGGTCCAGAGCAATTATGGGATTGTTACTACCTGTGGAAGAACTATTTCAATTGATTTAATACTCAGTCTTTTTCTCTTTGTACATGCTTCCTGACTTCATCAGCACTTGACTCAGAAGACCCCTCCCTCCTCCTGAAACTTTCTCCACCCTGGATTCTTTTCTTCCTGGTACCCCTCCTCCCTGTCTGACCTCCCTTTTTCTGGCTCCTTTGCTGACTCATCATGGAAGCCCCATGCTCAGGCCCCTAATCCTGGGTGTATCCCAGGGTTCTTTCCTGTCCTCCTCTCTCTCTCTCTCTCTCTCTCTTTTTTTTAGGTTTTTGCAAGGCAATTGGGGTTAAGTGGCTTGCCTAAGGCCACACAGCTAGGTAATTATTAAGTGTCTGAGGCCGGATTTGAACTCAGGGACTTCTGACTCTAGGGCTGGTGCTCTATCCACTGCGCCACCTAGCCGCCCCCATCCTCCTCTCTTGACCATGATCATCTTTATGAAGGTGATTCACAGATTGACACCGCTCTCATCACTCCCCTAAGCTGTAACCCAGTCTCACCAGCTATCTGCCAGGCATTTCCAGACAGGCATCCTTCAAGCATCTCAAATGGAGCTTGTTCAAAGCAGGTCTCCTTCATCCATCTTAAACTTGACCTTCTGGATCTCTCTCTCTCTATATGGAGGGCTCCTGCCCTTGCAGTCACACCTATTTCCATGCTGCAGCCTTCCCTTGCCCTTATTCCCCATTCTCTTCACTCTTAGCCGCTCTCTCCTAGACCAAGTACTCATGACTTCTTGCCTGGACTATTACAATGGCCTCCTCATGGGCCTCCCTCCCATCAGTCTCTCCAATGCTTCTTCTAAATAGCTGAAAAAAGATTTTCCTCAAACCCACACTATGATTCTGTTCCTCTGCTCTCAGGAAGCCTCCAGTATTGAAGAGAAAGTGCAGTTTCCTCCATTCCTCTAAAGCCTCTGGGGTCTGACCCCAAATTCTCAACCAGATCCATCTGTTTTGTCCCTCCCCGCCAGGTACTCACCACTCGACTCAGTTTGACTTATGGGCTGTATCCAAAGTGTGATGTCTCTTCTTCCTGCCTAGAATACTCACATCTCCATTCTCCCATATGCCTCCTAGCCGAACTGATGCCTTCCATGAGACTATTCTTGATTTCCCCTCCATGTTGGGGTGCTTCTCCCCAAAATCACTTCACATTCACTTATCTGCATATGTCATGTCCCCTCAGGAAAATGCAGCCTTGAAGGCTGGACATGTTGGCAGGATCCACCCCCTCATAGGGTCTTCATAAATCCTGACTGAATGAGATGGGATCTCTCTCGCAATCCATGTCTTCTTTCAAGCCTTAGCTAAGGTGCCACTAGGCAGCTAGGTGGCACAGTGAATAGAACGTTGGCCTTGGAGTCAGGAGACCTGAGTATGAAACCAGTCTTAGACACTTGACTCTAGCTATGTGACCTTGGCTAAGTCCCTTCAGCCTAACTGCCTTGCATCCAGGACCATCTCCAGTCATCTTGGCCATTGGACCTAGATGGCTCTGCAGGAGAAAATGAGGCTGGTGGCTTAACACAGCCCTCCCCTCACTCAAATACATTTCATGTGCTTGTCATGACATCACCTCCCCGATGTCAGGGTCTTCTTTGAGAGCAAAGGACAAACATCATCAAGGTGCCACCTCCTCCATGAAGATTTTCCTGGATTCCTTCCTTCCTCCCATCGTTAGTGCTCTGTGGGTTTTCCTTCTAATATTCTTAATATGTGTTGTGTGAAGGTGGGGACGATGGTCCTTGTTTTGGGGCCCATTTCTGTGCTTTGTTGGAAATCCAGATGCTTCTGCCTTAAAATGAAGTGGCTGACTAGTCTGTAAGGTAGCTGTGTAACAATAATACCTGTAAGGTAAGGGTGACCTGTCTGAGGGAACAGGAAGGAGCCCCGGCCTAGTCACTCACCCTCCCATTTCTCTTAGCCACAACCCAGGAGGTGTTAGGAGCCCCAGGAGGTCACCATGCCATTCCGACAGAAGGCTTCCCGATTGTCTCACAGGGAGCCAGACTTGGAGGTCAGGTCACAAAGCTTTGTACCAAAGGCCTGGGGATGGGGGATTCTTGGCAAAGTCACCGAAGTGGTTTTTCCATTTTCTTCTCGAGTGGATTAAGGCAAACAGAGGCTAGGTGACTTGTCCAGTCACATAGTGTCTGAAGCCAGATTTAAATGCAGGCCTTCCTGACTCTTCGAGCCAATATTCTATCCACTGAGCCACCCAACTGCCTCCAAGAATAATATCATGATACTAATAGCTATGAATAAAATCATAGCTGTCATTTATCCACACCTCCCTTGATAATGAGAACTCTTGATGAATAGAGAAGCAGAATGTTTTGTCCAAATTTGCCTGAAGCTGGATGAATAAACACTTGGCATCATCTTTCCACAGTTTAGCTTATGATGATCGGGGAGAGATGGGGGTGGGGGAAGAGAGAAAGACAGGATTTGGTGACCAGAGATGGAGGCAACAATGATGATGATGATGTTTGTCCTTTGATCTCAAAGAAGATTATGCCTTAGGGAGGTGATGGATGCCCTGATAAGCACATGAACTGGATTTGAGTGAGGGGGGCTGTGCTGTCACCAGCCTCATTTTCTCCTCTGGAGCTATTTGGGTCCGGTGACAAGATACGAATAAGGATGGCTGGATATGGCCCTGGATGTGAGACAGTCAGGGTCAAGTGATCTGCCCAAGATCACACAGCTAGTAAGTGTCAAGTGTCTGGGGGGTCAAAGTTGAACTCAGGTCCTCCTGACTTCAAGGCTGGCACTCTACCTATTATGCCATTTAGCTACCCAAGTGGAGAAGGGTTCCATGTGAACCACAGTTGAATATGGGTCAGTTGGTCCTGAGAGATAGGTGAGAGTCAGCAACAATACAAGAATGGGGAAAGTAATGAGGGGTCAGGGCAGCCTAGTCTTGTGCAGATTCAGTGATTGAGAAGGAAGAGGGAGAGGAGAGAGGCTCCCAGAAGAGGGAGTCAGCAGCGAACAGGAAAAAAGACTTCTGGGTTGGAGGAGCCTGGTCCAAAGACCACTTGGAAGACCTTGGGCAAGCCACAATCATCCTAGGGTCGGCTCCTTGTCTGTAAAGTTTGGGGTTTGGACCAGAGGACTGTCCTATAACATAGTTATGATTTGGAAGCCCAAGGCCCAGGGCTGAATCTCTCACATGGATAATGACTAACCCTGGAGGTGGGAAACTGCTGTCAAGGGCTTTGGAACTCAAGTAGGACCAAAGCTCCAATTCATGTCCTCTAAGAGAAGTGGGAGGGAAAAGAAATAAAGACTCAAAGAGAAGAACAAAGGAGGCATAGAAGTATATGGTGAGCAGGCATGGGGGAGAGGAAAGAAGGGGGTGCAAGGGGTGGAGGCTAAAGGCCTGTGGAAGGTAGTCATAATGATGCCCTTCCCTGGATGCCCTCTAGCATCATCAGAGAGCAGATGGTCTCAGAGCTCTTCTATGGCTGAGATGTACTGATGTATAACCTGCATACATGGATATGTGTGTTAGCAGGAAAGGTCTGGAAAATTCCAGTCTGAGTCACCCTGATGACGTGACCGCCTCCATACACCCGAGGGTCCTCCATTGTAAAGGACCCTTTCTGCCTTAGAGGCCTGCAGTCAATGAACCAATCATGAGTTATGATGCACCTACTCATTGCCAGGCCCTGTGGTGTTAGGGGTTGCTAACAGAGGCAAAACACAGTGTCTGCCCTCAGGGAGCTTACAATCTAATGGGAGAGAATATGCAAAGAAATATATACAAAGCAAATTACATATAGGATAAAGAGGAAATAATGAGCAGAGGGAAGGCATTAGAAGTAGGAGAGATTGAAGGGGGCTTCCTGCAGAAGGTGGGATTTGAGTTGGGAATGAAAGGAAGCAAGGGAGGTAAGCAGGTGGACAGAGAGGAAAAGCATCTCAGGTAAGGAAGATGTCCAGAGGAAGCTATCTGGAGCCAAGAGATAGAGGATCTCCTTCATGCATCAGCCAGGAGTCTAGTGTCGTGGATCAAAGAGTATGTGTATGGGGAAATGAGGTGTAAGAGGGCTGGAAAGGTAGAAGAGGCAGGTGAGAAGGGCTTTTGATTGTCAGAGCATTCTACATTTGCTCCTGGCATTGAGATTGTGTGTGTGTGTGTGTGTGTGTGTGTGTGACATGATCAGTTATACATTTTAAGAATATCATTTTAGTGAACTGGAGGGACTTGAGACAGGCAGACCCATCAGCAGTTACAGCCAACAGTCCAGGCGTGAGGTGGTGAGAACCTGCACCAGGGTGCAAGGGGCAGAGGGGGGAGAAGTACGGCAACATCAGATGAGAACAAAAGACAGGCGCAGCTAGGTGGTACAGTGGATAGAGCACCAAACCTGGAATCAGGAAGACCTGAGTTCAAATGTGACCTCATACACTTAATAATGGCTTAGCTGTGTGACCTTGGGTAAGTCACTCTTAAACTGCCTTGCCTTAAATAAAGAATAAAAAAAAAAAACCAGGACATAAGAGAAGTTATAAAGCTGACATCAGCTACTGCTTGGTCCTATCTGATTCTCTGTACTAGAGAGGTCTGCCATTTCCTTCTCCAGCTCACTTCCTCCAGATGAGGAACTCGGGCAACAGGGTGAAGTGACTTGCCCAGGATCACACAGATAGGAAGTACCCTAGAGTGAGGACTGAAAAAAGGCCACTGGATTTGGCAACGAAGCGATCATTGGTCACTTTGGCAAGAACAGTTTAGGATCCAGCTTCTGACCTTGTCATTCCACCAAAACTGTTCTCGCCAAAGTGACCAATAATCGCTTAGTTGTCAAATCCAGTGGCCTTTTTAGATAACGTGGAGGGACTTTGTCAAAGTGCTGTAAAAATGGAGCCAATTATGAAGTTCTGCACTAGATTGTAAGCTTCTCAAGATCAGGAACTATCTTTCCCTTTTCATATTTGCATCCCTGGTCCTTATTCCAGTGATTGGCATACAGGAGGCACTGAATTGCTGTTGTTTGCCCTTTATTTTCCAAGAGGGCCAATGACATCACAAAGTGATGTCTTGATTGTGTGTGAACTGGATTGAAATGAGGCAGAGCCGCACAAAGTCCCAGTCCCATTCTCTCTTCCAATATCATCCAAGTCCCCTGGCAGGACAAAAGTCAAGATGACCGGGGAATGGTCCAGAATGTAGTGCACGACCTTGGTATCTTCAGTGTCTAAGCAAGCTCTAAGTGATCCTTCTTGGGGTCAAATTGGAACCAATTGTTCTCATCTGCCCATGTCTCAAGGTAGACATCCCCCTAACTCACCAATGGCTTTGAGGCCAGTAAGGAACTGTCAACCTGGTTTGGTCAGTCTGCCTAGATGGCTTGTCAAGGTGTGGTCACTTCGAATGCTGCAGCTTCTTGGAGCCTCAGGTGAGAGTTGGGTGACAAGTGCACCCCCAAGTGGGGAAGTATCCCTAATGAGGACTTGGCATATCCTCATACCAGAGGTGAGCATTCTATATGTATATCACATGTATATATTAGATGACCTGACAGGGCCCAAAGGTTTATAGAACTCCTGATTATTCTCTATGCTTAATAAATGTTAACTGGCTTGCTAACGATGTTCAGTTCTGGATTCTCTCATAATGATCTTGTGACAGCATATATAAAACTTTTTCAACTTTCTCTAGAAATATTAAGAAATGCTATTTTTCACTGAAGTCGTTCTTCAGAAAGGTGGGTATGGCAGACCAGGATAAAAGGAAAGAGAATCTTTAGTGACCAAGTTATAGGAAATAAGGAGGAATGTAATGGAATTATCTCCCATCCCTACCCCACACCAAGGACCTATTAGAATGGTACCCATCTAAGGTCACACCTTCCATGCCCTCAAGGGATCCGACTTTGTTCTATCCTAAAGGAAGTAGCCTCTACTATTTAAACAGAGGGACTCTGTTCCTTTTCTTCTTTAATGTGTATTCTGGATATAGGTGTATGGGAAAAACCTCAATGATTTCTCTAGCTTCTAGAACAGAGGTCCCAAGTAAGGAAGGTGTTAGAGATGTGGCTGCTTGATTCTGGTTTATTAATGTAGGCTTTCTTTTCCCTGCTCAGGATTCCCATAAATGTAATCTGAAATTGTTTGGAGGGTAAAGTCATGTCAGAGGTGATGGGGGGGATGTTTGATTCCAGTTTCTTTCCAAGTTAGAAATGACTATGGTGTTCCTCTTAAACAGAATTGCTCCTGGCAGACTTGAGACAAATTACTAAGTTGTCGTATTATCTATCTTCAATAAAATGACTCCTAGGTCAACATTTCTGGCTCTTACCCAAGTCTCTGACCACAACTGGACATTTCAAAGTATACATGCCATAGACATCACAAACTTGACTGTCTGAAAGACAGCCCATTTTCTGGTGGCCCAAGTCCTCCCTGCTTTGAATACCCTTCCTGTCACTATCCTTTTAATCATGTGAGTTCACATGTTCAATTACCCTCAAGTGATTTTCCTCCCCCCCCATCTTATTAGTCACAGCCTCAGTCTCTCACATTTTCTCCACTTAAGAGCCCCCCCCCCCAATCCTCCACATCCTGTTCCATTCCATTGTATTTGAATCTAGGAAGGCGAGTCTTACCGACTCCAAGGCCAGCACCAGCTGCCCATTATAACTATTACACCATCCCAATTCTCTGGAATGCCTCACACAGAACATTTATTTAATAAATGCTTTCTGAGTGGTGATACTAAGAGTCTAATAATTTAAGACCTTTGGCTTCTATGTCTAAGACATGGGCTCAAGCTCTGACCTTTTGTCAAGGTACTATTCTATCTGAACTTCTCATATGTAAAATGGGGTGAAGGGTGTCAGACTGGATGACCTCCACTTTCAGTTCCAGATGTTATCACTGTAAGAAGATGAAAGGCCCAAGAGTCCATGACTGCCAAATGAAACAAACACAATTCTAAAATGCTATGTCTCTTGATTCAAGATTCAGTCTATGGCCCTGAGATTCTTGAACTCTGTGAAGGGACACGGGAGACCAAAAGCTGAGGGTCACATGTGCACAGACACCATCACACAGAGAAATCTGGCTTTATTTAAACCCTAACACAGCTACTGTCCAGAAGACAAAGACTTGGTTGACGGCTCCACATTCCCCTTGATCCCTTCTCTTAGCCCTGCACCCCCCCCCCCCCAGGACAGGACAGCCTCACACCTCCCCTCGGGCATGCAGCATGAAGTGGCCGTGCAGCTCCCCAAGGTCGTCGAATGAATCCTCACACTCTGTGCAGTGGTAAGCACCCCCCTCATCCCCAGGGGGCCCATCACCTCCAGTGGAGGTGGCCCCTTCGTCCTCATCGTCTTCTTCATCCTCCTCCTCACCCACCTGACGCTGAGCAGCGGTGCGGGCAGGGGGCGTCGCCTGGGGGGCGGCTGGGCGGCAGAGCCGACACGGTGGGCCCCCAGGGGCCGCGGCACCCTCCCCCGGGGGTGGACGACCGCACAGGGCACAGGGCTGGGGTGGGGGCCCCGGGGGCGGGGCAGCCCGAGGGGCCCTCCGAGAGGGTGCCCCTCGCCCCCCACCTAGACGCTGCTTCACCTTGTAGCCAGGATCATATTCTGGATCATCTGTTGTTTCCTCCTCCTCCTCCTCCTCTTCTTCATCTTCATCTGAGTCGGGCTCTGAGAGGGTATAGTCCGAATCAGAGGGGTGCTCGGGGCCTGCCAAGAGAGGGGGAGTTCAAGAGCGGCCAAGAGAGCTGGGGCTCCGCCGGGGGTGGGTGAGGCTGCTTCCCACGGAGCCCACCCTGGCTCCGTGTGTGTCTGCATGTGAGTGTGTGTCTGTGTACCTGCGTGAGGGTCCACGCGCGTGTGTGCACCCCGCACCGGGGTGGCAGGGGGTCTGGCTGCAGAAGGCCCCTTTCAGCACCTCACCTGGGGACAGCTCCTCCTCATCCTCCTCCAAGCTGGCATAGCCCCCCGTCTCGGCAGTCTCCCGGGTCTCGGTCATGGCCAGGGGAGGGGGTCAGGAGGGGTGTCCAGCGGTGACAGCAGCGGCGAGATGGGGTCCCCCCCGCCAGCTTCCACAGCAGGGCCTCTTCTGTCCAGCGGCCCCTGGACACTGAGCGGGGACAGCGGGAGAGACGGGATCAGGGGCAGGCGGTGGCCTGCCTGGGGGGGGGAGCCCCTTTACAGAGGCCCGGGGGCCCCTCCTGAGGAGGCAGGCGGGGGGGGCGCTGGGGGGCTCAGCCGCCTCCCTCCCCGGGCAGGGGCCGCCTTTGCCCCATTTTTGCTTTATCAATGTTTATTGATCCAGTGAGGCGGGCTGGCCTGGCCGGCTCCAGCCCGGGCCCAGGCCTCCAGGGCGGGGTGGGGGAGCCGGACCGGGCGCAGCCCCACAATGCACCGGGGCAGGTTCCCAGCGCGCGCAGGCGCGGTGGGGCCCCTCCCGGGAGGCACCGCGGCGCGGGCGCGTGTGCGGGCTCGGCCGGGTCCAGCGTCCACACAAAGCGGGGCGGCGTCGCCCCTTCCCACTATTCACCGGGGCACCGCTGCCTGGCTCCCAGGATGCACCGGGGCACCGCGGCTCGGCTCCCAGCACGCACCGGGGCAGAGGGCCCCTTTTCCCACTAGGCATGGGGCCGGTGGCCGTGGGCTCCCAGAATGCCCCGGGGCGGCCCCTCTCCGCCACCGCGCCCCGGCGTGCCCTGGGACAATGAGCCCGGGTCGCCGCCATGCTCCAGGCCGGCGGGAGGGGCGGGGCCGGCGGGAGGGCGCGCGGAATTGGCCCCGCGGGCTCCCGACATGCCCCGCGCGAGCGCGCGCCCCGCCCCTCCCCTCCCCCGGGCACTCACCACCGCTGGCGACCTCGCTCCGCTCGCTCCGGTCGGCGGCGGCAGCACGCAGGGGCCCGGCGCCTGCGCAGAGCCCGCTTCGACGGCGACGGCCGCGGCGGCGGGCGGGGGGCGACGCGGAGCGGCGGGCAGGCGGGCCCTAGGGCGCCTGCGCAGTGGGCCGGACCATCCCGGGCCCGGGCACGGGGGAGGAGCGGCGGCGGGAGCGCTCCGTGGGAGACCCCCCCCCGAGGGTCCCGCCTCCCCCCGCTCTTCCTGAGCTTGGTAGAACCGGGGCGGGGCCGCCCAGGCGGCGAGTCCCCGCCGCCCTCCCCCCGCCTCACTGTAGAGTGGTGCGGTCCGGCCAGTGTCCGGCCCGGCCGCGGCCCCCGGGGCCCGCGGGGGTCGGGCGGTGCCGCGTGTCCCGGCGCGCGGCCACGCGGGGCGCAGCGATTTGCATTTCGGCCCCGCAGAGCCCGGGTGGGGGGGAGGTCTGTGGCCCGGGCCAGGGCGCATGCGCAGGAAGACGTCAGCGTGGGGGAGGGGCGGAGCATCTGCCCCCCCCCCCCCGGGCCACCTCCCTCCAGAGGCCCCAGTCCCAGGCTCGCTGGCGGTCCCCCCCCCAATTCCGCCGTCAGCCCCCCTCCCCTTCCCCCTGCTCCATCTGGCCCCCGGCTTCGCCCCTCCTCCCAGCAGCCCCCCGGCTGCGCCCCCATCTCTGCTTCTGTCCCCACACCCCTCCTTCCGCTCTTCCAGGGGCGCATCCTTGGGGCCCCCCAGACAGACGACTGAGCAGGCTCTTAATCTCTCCTTAGTTTAATGGTGGTTAGTGGGGCTGCCACCCCCTCCGTACCCCCCTCCCCCCCGTACAAAACGTGTTTTTACAAGAAAAAGGCCTGGAATGGGGGGTGGATCATGGTGGTGGTGGTGGGGGGTGAAATCTGATTTTTTTTTAATACAGATTTTTCATTTTTTTAATATATTATATATAAAACCACAGAGACGCACACGTGGACCCTGGGCCCCTCCCCCCCGAGGCCTGGAGAAGGAGAGAAGGGATGGAGTGGTGGGGGAGAGCCCTGTGGGAGAGCTGGGATCCGGGAAGAGGGCGTCCAGGGGAGGCATGTGGTGGGTGGGGGGAGCCCAAGCTGTGGGCAGGAGTGGGGCCTGGAGAGGGGGACAGGCCCCCCTCCCCCATCACGAGTTATGACAAAGACACAGAATCCCCATCCCTCCCCCCAACCGTGCGAACATGGCTTTGCAAAGAGCAGTCCCCATGGCTGCGGGACTCTCACAATGGCTGGCACAGCGCCTCGGGAGGGATCCCGGAGAAGACAAGTCCCCTACCCCCACCCCAGGCTGCTCCCCAACCCTTCCACCCCCCACCCCCAGTCTCTACCCCTACTCCCACCCCCTACCCCCACCCTGGACCCAAATGTCCAGCCCCTGGCCCATCAGAGACCCAGGTCTCAGGTCTCCTCTTCCTACTCGGGGACTCGAGTATTCTTATCCTCCCCTTCTGGGGGACTCAAGACACCCTGGTCCCCCACTCCCTGCCCCTTTGGAGACCCAGGTGTCCTGATTCCCCATTCCCACCCCTTTAGGCATCTCAACATCCGGCCCCCAGCCCTAACCTTCCTCACAAGGGCCCAGCTGCGGCCTCCCTGTCTTGCTGAATGTTAGGGGTGGGGAACACTCCCGAATGGCCCTTGGCCCAGGTCAGAGTCTTTGCTGGTTCCATCCTGGCCTGGTGAGACCCCGCCTGGGCCGGGGCCAGAACTGGGGACAGGGGGAAGGGTCAGATGAAAAATTCCTCCTTGCGCTTATGTCCATCTCCTCCGTTAAGAAAGGCCTCTCGGGCCTCCCCTTGTTCATCCAGTCCACTGGCCTCGTGGGTGAGATAGGAGCCTGTAGCAGTCGGGATGGGGGGCGAAGAGAGAGAGAGAAAGAGAGGATGAGAACCTCTGGAGAGACGGGGCGGGAAGGGTCAGACACAGCCAGGTAGGGGCGGACTAGGGAGACGGACCGGGCGGGGGATCAGAGAGAACCAGAAAGAGGGGGTCTAGGGAGCATCAGAGAGAGAGATGGGGCACGAAGGATCAGAGCCAGCCAGGCAGAGGGGACGGGGCGGGAAGGGTCAGTGCCAGCCCGGCGGAGGCGGGCGGGGCAGGGCCGGGCAGAGGAGCCGGAGCCCGCGGGCACGCGGCCAGAGACACGCCCCCTCCTCTCACCTTCTCGGCTTTCCGCGGCTCCCAAGCCCCGCCCCGCCTGCTCCTCGCCAATCGCTGCCCCCCGGGCCCCCCGGGCCCCGCCCCTGCTCACCCTTCTGCCGCACGGAGCACCAGACCATGCCCACCAGGACACAGATGATGAGGAAGACGAGCAGCGCCAGGATGCCCCCCACGATGGCATAGGGCACTGAGGTCTGGGCCTCCACTACCGCGCCGGGGTCTGCTCAGCAGAGGAAGCCGCAGTGACTAGGAGGGACGAGGGGACCCCCGCGCATCCCCGCCTGGGGCGCTCGGGGTCACCCCGCCCCGCACAGCCTGGAGGGTTCGTTCGGACCACGCCCCCCTCCCGGTGCCCCCACACCTCTCGGTGCCGCCCCCTGGCATTCCACGACCCGGTGGCCCCTCGGCGCCTCACCGTAGACCACCAGGACGTAGAGAGCTCGCGCTTGGCCGTGCTTGTTCCCGGCCTCACAAGTGTAGGTGCCGTTGTCTAGGGAGGTGAGGCCAGGGAGGGTGAGCGTCTCTCCCAGCGCCTCTGCCCGTTCGGGGAGCGACTCGTTCCCCCGGCTCCACCGGATCTGCCCGGGCCTGCGAGGAGGGGCCAGAGAGCTCAAGGGCCCAGGCAGCCGGCCAGCCTAGTCCCAAGCTCTTTGGGCCTTCAGTATTCAGACCTTCAGGGACCCAGGCATCCCGAGCCCCCAGATCCCCCTTCCCGACTCAGGGACCCAGGCATGCCAACCCCCCAACCTCCAGACATCTCAGTTTCCCAGACACCTTTTCCTCCCTCCATTTGGGACCCAAGCATTCTGATTCTCAAGTCCGTTTCCCCGCTGGGGACCCTAGTGTCCCAATCCCTCAGAACTTTCCCCCTCCAAAGTAGTTGGGTTCTCCCAGTCCATCCTCAGACACCCCCGCCCTCAGCCTCAACCCACTTCAGAGTGTCCTGTCCACCCCATTCTCTAACCTGGGGTTCCCTGTGACAGCACAAGTCAACACCAAGGTGTCTCCCTCCCTCACCACAGCCTGGGAGGCATGGATCCTGGCGGAGGGGGAGTCTGCGAGCAGAAAGGAGCCAGGAAGGTCAAAGCTGGGGAGGCCCAGCAAATACCAGATGGAGAGGCTTCTCTCCTGCACCCCACTCCAACCCTGTCCCCAATGGCAGAACCCTGCTCTTCCCCCACTTTCCAGGTGGTAGAGGACAGAAGACTGGCCTGGGAATCGGGAGAGCTGGATTCTAAGCCTTCAATTTTGCCATTTCCTGGCTTTGGGCAAGTCACTTAACTTTGGCCTTCAAATAAAGAAAATGATCAGATAGTAAGCAGTTAGGTGGCATAGATGGGGGGGGAGGGAAGGAGAACACCAGATTTGGGGTCAAGAACACCCAAATTTGGGGCGGCTAGGTGGCCTAGTGGATAAAGCACCGGTCAGGAGTACCTGGGTTCAAATCTGGTCTCAGACAATAATTACCTAGCTGTGTGGCCTTGGGCAAGCCACTTAACCCCACTTGCCTTACAAAAAGCTACAAAAAAAAAGAACACCCAAATTTAAATTCTGCTTCAGATGGATGAGTAACTCAGCCTTAGTTTTCTCATCTTTAAAATGAGGATATTAACACCTACCTTGAAAGGGTTGTTGTAAAGAGCACATGAGATACCATGTAAAATGCTAGCGATTATTTGTGTATTTTAGATTTCTATCTGGAAGGACCCTCTGAAGTACCCTAGACTAACTTCCTCCTTTTGGAAAACACTGAGGTTTATGGAAATACAGTCATTTGCCTAAAGTCACAAAAGCAAATAAACAATGAAACTGGAATTCAAACTCACATCCTCTGCTTCCAAATATAAACCCTTTCCCTCAGCTGTTGTCTAAGCCTGCCCAGTTTTAGTGTTCCGGAGCTCCCAGGAGCTGGATTTGGGGGGATCAGGCATTTTAAGGATCAAAGTCTAACCCAGACTTCTCTTAACTGGATCAAACTGTCATTTCTAGTCTGTGATTGTGTTGCTCCCGAGGATGAGGGTGAACTGAAATATGGCCAGGGGACAGCAGATTGTGTGACTTTACGTGAGTCACTTGCGCTCTCTGGGCCTTGATGTCCTTATCTATAAGGGTTAGTTCAGTGATGTCTGAGATTTCCTCTCTGAGTCTCAGTTTTCCTATCCATCAAAAGTGGAAGTGCCCAAAGTCCCAGGCTAGGACCCTTTCCTCTGTGGGGTTTTGGGTACTGTGCCCTCTTCCCCAGAGTCTGGTCACTTACACTGGACATCCAGCACGTACTGAGTCTGTTTGCTATGGCCTGGAGGGAGGGCTGCATTCTGGGCCTCACACGTCACGATGCCGCCATCATCCTTCCGATCCACTTGGAAGCGCACCGTGCTGGCCACACTCCACACCTTGCCATTCTCCTGCCGACTGTCCACACCTGCTCAGGGAGGCGAATTCCCTTGGGGTCCCAGTTCCCGATCTACCCCTTCAGATTCTCCCATGGCCCAGATCAACTGGACTATTTCTCCTTCCCCAGCCCCTCCCTCAGATCCCAGCCCTCCCTCTACTTCCTCTGACCTCGGAGTTCTTTTTTGTCCCGGTACCATCGAAGCATGGCTGGAGGTCGGGATCGAGGTACAACACAGCTCAACTCCACCTCGCCACCCTCCACAGCCTGCTCCCGACCTTCCACGATGGGGTTCTCCGGAGCCACTGCAACAGAGATGGAGGGGACCTCAGCACCCACAGTAGGGAGTTGAATGAGGATGCAGGCAAAATACTCCACCTAGATTTGGAATCAATCAAATCTTGGCTCTTCCACTTACTAGTCAGTCAGTTAATAAACATTTATGAAGCATTTATATACCAGTTGATTGGGAGAGTCACTTAACCTCTCTGGAACTCGGTTTCCCCATTGGAGAGAGGGTTGGTACCAGACAACATCCCTTCTTACTATTCCCCAAATCATCCTATCTCTTCTCTCAAAGTCTCTGCATTGACTGTTTCCAAGCTTCCCTTCTCACCTGTGCCTTTTCTAAACTCTCACCTCCTTTAAAAAGTTTTTTCCTGCCTCCATTAATTTTTTTTTTTGCAATGCATTGGATTAAGTGACTTGCCCAAGGTCACACAGCTAGGTAATTATTGTCTGCTGTCGAATCTGAACTCAGGTCCTCCAGTATTCACTGCCCCTAGAATCCACTAATTGTTAATGCCTTCCCTCCCTACTACTTTGCATACATTTTGAATTCACTTCTCTATGCATGCTGTTTTCTCTTCCCACCATAAAAGATAGGCTCTAGGAGGGTGGAGGCTGATTTTTGGAGTGTGTTTTTGCACCACAGGTCATCCCTCTAACATTCACCATATGTTTGTTCTACCGACTACTTGCCTTTCCTCACATGTGATACTATATCTGCTATATCGGTGCTTTTGTGCTGTCTGGCCCCTCTGCCTGTTTATAAATATGAATGTCAATGTTCCAACCACTATGCTAAGTCCAAAGACTGTCCCTATTGTTCAGGAGGAGACCAATAGGGGAGACTTCCTGCCAGCAACTATATGAGATCAGTTAGAGACAGGATAAATTGGGGGAAAGACACTCAAAGGGGATCAGGAAAACTTGCAGAAGGCTGGAGTTTTAGCTGAGACTTGAAGAAAGTCAGGAGGCACGGGGAGAGGGAAAGCATTGCAGGCATGGGGGACAGTCAGAAAAAAATGTCTGCGCTAGGGAGATGTCTTGTGTGAGAGACAGCAAGGAAACCAAGTTATAGGACTTCCAGAGAGGAAGTTTAAGGTATAAAAATCCTGGAAAACTGTGTTTTGGGGGGTAGAGGGAGCAGCTATTGGAGTTGATTGAGTAGAGGAATAGCATGGTCAAATCTGTGCTTTAGGAAGATTACTTTGGTGACTGAATGGACTGGGCAAGCCTTGAGGCAGGCCCAGGTGGGAGGTCATAAGAGTACACCTTATGGTGGTGGCAGTGTCAGAGGAGAGAAGGGGGTCTAGAAGTCCTTCCCTCCTTATCTTTGCCTTTTGGGGTGTCAATGCGTGTCATTTCTGTGGGAGGCCTTCTTTGGTCCCCCAGTTGCTAGTGCCTTCTCCAACCAAGGTTACTTTGAGTCAGTTGGGTTATGTCATTCATGTCTATCCATTGTTATTCTTCAGTTTAACCCCATTTGGGGTTTTCTTGATGGAGGGACTGAAATAATTTGCCATTTCCTTCTCCAGTTCATTCTATAGATGAGGAAACTGAGGCAAATAGGGTGACGTGACTTTCTGGGGGAGGAGGCAAATAGTGTCTGAGGCTGGATTTGAACTCAGAAAGATGAGTCTTTCCAGCTCCAGGTCCAACACTCTATCCACTATGACACCATCTGTTTATAGAGATGGACATTTTGATTCCTCCCTCCCCATTAGAATTCAAGCTTTTTAAAGCTGGGGCCTGTTTCATTTTTCTTTTGACATTTTCAGATGTTTTTTACCTGATTGGATGTCAGTTAGCTAGATCAATGCCTGGCCCACAGTAGGCACTTTATTAACTTCTGGGTAAATGATTGAGTGAATGGAGTCCTAGCTTATGGGTTGGAAGTCATATGCAAAAGATCAATTCTGTTCAACGATCAAACTGGTGATAGGTAACAAGTCCAAGGTCACACCAAACCAGGTCCCAGAGATTCAAAGGTAAGTGGGGCCTAAACTCTCTCAGGCTTAAGACAGTTTGGGGGGGGGGCTTACCAAGCACAGTTAGGGTTGCAATCTGGTGATGGGTGTCTTCTGTGTAGAGCTGGCAGAAGTAGCCCCCTTCATCATCTAGCCGAGCATCTGAAAGTCTTATTCGGACCCTTCTGGGGGAGAATTCCTCCAATTGGAAACGCTCATCCTTTAGGGCTGGGAAGAGATCACAGAGGGGTGAGAGAAGACTCAGGTGTCCTGACTCTCTGGTTTCTCTAGTCTTTCTAAAAACCTCCCCAACCTTGCCTTCCCAGTCTTCTCCAACTGGTTCCCTTCCTCACTGACCCAGCCCACATTCTATGCTGTCTACCTCCCCACCCTGGACCACACACTTCCTTCCTCTTTTCCTCCTTCCACTGCTGATCTCCTAGTCTCCCACCCCACCAGGGCCCCAGGCATCCAGCCTGCCTCACCTCTGGTGCCGTTGAAGAAGAGTGTTTGCCGGGCTGGGTTCTGGAGGACAACGATGGACCCGTCATACTGGTGGAGTCTGCAGGTGATCTCTGCCACTCCGCCCTCCGCTACCGTCACGTTCTCAGTCTGCACCCCTTGGGCCGACCCTGGTCATGGGAGATACATGGAGATATGCAGGCTTCACAGGCAGGCGCAGAACTGCCATTGAATCATCTTTGCCCACCTCTGTCATCATTCCTGTAGCTAAACCAAAGCCCACCTGATTCCTCCTCGACATCCCCATCCCAATATACTCCCTTCCCTGTCTCCAAAGCCATTCTTCATCTCTCCGCAGGACAGTTGCACCAATCCGCTCTTTTCCCCTCTCCATCGCTAAGACACGCCTACTCTACCCCAACTATATTTCCACCCCAATTTTACCTTTTTTATTTATCCAGAAACTTTATCTCCATGGCCCCCCCCCCCCCCCAGTTCAGATGCTCCATCACTGCTTCCCTTCCACCCCATCTTCATTTTCATCCGCACTTCCATCTCTCTCCTTTCGCCCTCCCCAGTCCCGTCCCCTTCCTGGTCCCCAGCCCCCTCCTGGCCCTGGGGGGTCTCTGTGGATCTCCCTCCCAGGCTCAGTAACAAGCTGGCCTCGTGGCAGGAATGTTAATGTCCCCCGAGCCTTTGTGTCCATTGGGAGCGCGCGTGGGGGGTGGGGCGAGCCTGGAGCCTGGGGGAGGAGGCCGGGCCAGGGGGCTGAAGGCTGGGCCAGAGGGCTCAGGCTCCGGGCGCGGGCCCTTTAAACCCAAGGTTGTGTTGACAGCGCCGGGGCATTGCCATAGAGATAGTGCCAGGGGAAGGGAGGAGGAGGGGAAGGAAGAGCCCAGAGCCCCGGAGTCATTCTCCCCTGCCTTCCACTCTCCTTCCTCCCCCTCCCCCGGTCCTCCCCCAGACCCCACCGGGACCCACGAGTCCAGGACCCCCCCTTCCCGGGACCCAGGCATCCGGGTCCCAGCTGTCACCAATCGGGTTTCCGTGGTGATGGACCGATCCCAGGGAAGGGGGGGATCAGAAAGGAAGAGGGGGAGGGGAGACGCCCCTCGTGCTGAGTCAGCGAATCCCCGCGGGAGGCTCAAGGTCGCTCGGCGGAGAAGGTCACCCCCCCAGCTCCCAAGATTCTCGACAACCCCCCAGGTTTCTGGAGGTGGTACATTCCACGCCCCCCGCCCCCCATCAATGGCCGAGTCCGGAGCATCCCTGCACAAAGCCCCGATTATTCCAGCTCCCGGTGTAAAGGCGCCTGTATTCTAGGGACCCGAGCTCCCGACCGCCCTCCACCCCCAGGCTCCCAGACCCAGGCGCCAGATCCTCCTTCTCCTCCCCCTTTAACCTGAAGGACCCAGGCACCCGAACCAACGTGTCCCTTAGCGCCTGAAACCCTCTTCACCCTACTCCATGGACCTGGAAAGCTGAACCCCTCTCCCATCTTCACCCCGGGGACGCTCAATGACGTCCCCCAGGCACCCGAGCACTGCTCCCTCCACCTTCATTTCAGAGCCCGGGGTCACCTGCTCTCCCACTGCCTCAGGGGTTCTCGGGCAGCCCGGCTCCCAAGGATTTCAGTTGGAGTTTCAAGTATCACAGGGGTTACCAGGGCCTCAGAGGCACCAAGCAGCTGCTGGGGGGGGGGGGGGAGAGGGTTCTGCCTTCCAGCCTTCCTAGGACTCAGGTGCACATTGGTTTTAGTCTCCCAAGAACCCAGGTATTAGAGCTCCCAGTCACCCAGCATCTGGGTTGTTAGGGATTTAAGCACCCTGAATCTAAACCTTCTAGAGCCCCAGGGTACCAGGTTCTCCAACAGTCAGAGATCTAGATCTGGGATCCTCTCTCTCTCCCCTCAGGCCCTGCTCCTCCAGGGACCCAGACTCCTGGGTCTGGCAGGAGAGTGTTGGTGGGGGTGGGGAGGTTGAGTCAGCAGTTAGAGTCGCACAAAGCCCCCCTATGGCCCCCGCATTCCTGGGATTCCCCGGGCTCCCAAGATGCTGGGCTGAAGCCCAGGCTGGGGGCGGAGATTCCTAGGAGGCTTCCCCTGAGGTGTCCCAATGTCACTCAGCCCCCGACTGGCCTGGCCACCTTTGGCTTGGAGAGCAATAGAAGGTCAGGCTACCTGGGTTCTGGTAGGGCTGGGTAGCAGAATGCCTGCGTTCTTGAAAAGTAGGGATGCTGAAGGAAAAAGTTCACTGGTGCCATGAGGGGTTAGATCCAGCTATCTCCCTCCCTGGGGGAGAGAAAGCCTGCTTTGTCCTGGCGGGGACAGAGCTGCCTCGCACCATATTAACCACCCCCAGCTCAGTCACCTCAGGGACCCAGGCATCCTCCACCCCCAGGCCTCACCAAACCCATCAGGACCCTAGTGTCCTCCCCCTCTCCCTTTCTTCTTTAGTCCTTAGAATGGCAGAATTGAAGGATTTGGACTCCCCTCCCTCTGACATTTCCCTCCCCCCTCACTCCACCCCCACCCAAACCCAGGGCATCCTCCTATGGGTGACTCAGAAGGGTCCCATTCAAAAGCATAATTCCATTTCCATAGCAAGGCACACATCAGTCAGTCTTCCTGGGGGTGGGCTGACCACTGACGGTCTTTGTATTTTAGTGACTATTCCTGCTTCTTCCTGTGTTTGTCTGTTTCCACATAGGTCTCAATTTTTCTGTACCCTTCCTTCCCTCTAGTACCTTTCAAATGTCCTTCCCAGAGTGGCAAGTAAGATGGTTGTGTGTTGGGGAGAGCTAGTGGGAAAGATTCAGAGCCAGATTAGTGGTTCCAGACCAACTCCCAGTAGCCTAAAGATGAAGTATTTTCCTTAGTCATTGCCTCCCCCCAAGTCTCTAAAATCTGGAGACAAGGTCATAATCTGTCCAAACTAGAAAGATCCTCAGACGCATCCTCAAGTCCCACCTCTTGCTTTCCAGGTGGGAAAACTAAGGCCCAAAGAGTGTGAGAGGGATTTTCCCAAGACCACATGGTGAAGCTCTCCTGGAGAGTTAGAACTGGGATTCAGATCTTCTGGCTCCCGGGCATGGACTCATCACCACACACCTGGCCTTTCACTATGTTTTTTTTGGGGGGGGGGGGAGTTTACTTATCAGATCAAGGCAATGCCCTAAAGGCATCCACCCTCAATTTCAGAGACTTTCCCTTTGGAATTCTAAAATGCTCTCCTTCTGAGATTCCAGAAGCTAAGATTCTAGAGCTCACAAGGATCAGAATCTAGAACCCATCATTGCAGATCTAGAAACAGAGTCTTTTCACATTTCTAAACCTTCTTGTATAGCTCTGAGGCTGCAGATTTCAGAAGTTATGATCCGAAGAGTCCATGGTTCCTAGCTGCTCTTGGAGTCTAGTTCTCTACGGTGCGGAGGGAACGATTCTTGTCAGACCCAGAGTACCCGTGAAGAAGCTAGAACGCAGGAATCATTTCCCATTCTGGGCCTGAAGGTGTGAGGCTTTGATTCTGAGAGCAGAAACCTAAGACTCTAGGACAGAACTCTAAAGCTTTGATTTTTGTATCTTGAGAGTGCGACTCTGAAAGTTGAAAACTCGTGATTCTGGGAAGATCTAAGTATTATGGAATTTGTAACATGACTGCCAGGAGATTGGAGGAAGCGATGAGAGTTTGCAAGGATGGTGAAAGAATGCAGTATTGCAATGGATGAGAGAAATGGTGTTCTATGTCTCTGAGCCAGTCCTAGGAAGGAGCACGCTCTGAGGCCAGAGACATGAGGCATTTGGCTTTTTGGACCTGGGCCTGGAGATGCCTGTGCCCTGAAAAGCAAGAGAACTTAGACTTGGAAGCACTCTTGGAACCTAGAATGTAAAATGTCTGAACTGGAAGGGACAATGAAAGCCATGGTCTGTCAGAGCCAGAAAGGACCTTAAGACATATTCTGTCAGAACACAAGATGTTAGATGAGATTTTGGAAGAGAACTTAGAATCGAAATTGTTAGAGCCAGAAGAATTACCAGGGCTAGGAAAAATGGAGAATGTCAGAACCGGGGGAGACTTAGAGTTTCTCTTGTCTTCTGCTCCTCCTGTGGCAGAGAGGGAAACTGAGGCCCAAAGGAGAGAAGGAACTTGACAAGCTTCCATCACAAGGTAGGGGTGAGACAAATTGAGTTCTCCTGGCTACCAGCTTAAGGTTCTTTCCATGATATCAGATCTTAGTTGTCTCACACCTATGAGAACACCCAACTCTGATTGAACCCCAGCACAAATAAAATACAGTGGCCTCCCCAGGAGGCCCCCTATCTTCATGCATTAAAGGGCTATGAAGTGTCAAAGAGGAGGCTGGGTGTGGAGATCACCCAATGACACAGGACATCTGAGATGGAAGAAATCTTTGAGCATAGACCATCAATATGGAAGGGAACTTAGAACAGAGAATGTGGAAGCCAGGAGGGAGAAAAGGAGGAAACCAAAGCAGGAAGGGACTTGCCCAAGGTCACATAGTGGCAGAGCTGAGAGCTGCTCTCTGGCCCCTGCACTCCAAGTCCAGTGGTCTTTTCAGTCCCTCATACTGCCCTTCCGGTGTGTGAATGTATGAATTTGCTTGGTGTGTTCTATCTGGCATTAATACAAGTTCCCCCATTGTTTGTTCTCTCATAGCCACCTTCATCCAAACTCAGACCCTAATTTGGTGGGAATGGGGAAAGGCAGAGGGGCAGGGGCCCTGGAGGACATGAAGGAGGAAGGGGCCAGGAGACCAGGAATGGCGAGATAGGGATGGGAACGACAATCAGAGATGGGGGGGGGGCAGGGACTGGAAAGAAGGGGGGGGGGACAAAAGGGGTAAGGAGAGGGACAGAGGGAGCAGAATGGGACAGAGACAAGAATATGAGCGTCAGGAAGAAAGGGGTGGAGCAGAAGGCTGAGGAGCTTAGAGGGAATGAGGGGACAGTTTTGCAAGGAATGGTGGGCGAGAGGGCTGGGGAGGACCCCCGGGATGGGCCTCTTTGTCCCGGGGCTCAGCCGGGGCCTGCGTGTCTGTGTGCGTTGGGGGGATGCTGGGGAATGGGTGGACAGCCGCATCCCCCTCCGAAACTCCCACTCCCCTTCTGAATCCCAAAGCGAGTGGCGAGGTGAGCCCGAGCCGGCCGGGCAGAGTCGAGGCTCCCCCGAGCTGGCCCGGCGGCGGCGCATCGGGCCGTGGGACCCCCAGAGCCAGGATGCGTCTCCCCCTCGCTCCCCACCCCGTCCTGCGGGTCTGGGCTCGGGCTCCTTTCTTTGTCGGGGGTGTGTGGCGGCAGGGGCGGGGGGAGAGGCGCGAGACTCCGGGGGACGCGGGGAGGGTGCCAGAGATTCGAAATGGACCCGGGAGGGCTTGGGGCAGGGGAGCGGGGACCCAGTGCGGGGCGGCCAGGACAGCCGACATGGATCCGGGGACCGGCAAAGGGATGGAGGCGGAGAGGACAGGAAATTCGACATGGACTGGGGAGGGGGGAGCGCGGGGAGAGGGACCCGGGATAGAATGCGGGGGGGGGGGGGACCGGAGATTGGAAAAGGAACTGGGTGGGGGGGCGCGCTAGACAAGGGCTGGAAGGCTGAGGAAACGCGAGGGGAGGGGGCGCGAGACGGGGTGCAACGCAGAGCGGGCAAGGGGCTCCCGGCGGCAGCGCGGAGAGGAGGGGCCCGGGGTGCCAGGCAGGCCGAGCCGAGCCCGGGCTCTGCCCCGCGGGGGGATGCTCGGGGCCGTCGGGGGGGGGGGTGTCTGCGGAGAGATCGCATTGTTCCGGCCTTTGCAGCAGCCGTGACCGTCCCGGCCTCCCCTCCGCCGCCCCCCAGCCCCGGCCGCCCTGTCCCCCGCGGCACGGCGCCCCGATCGCGCTCCCTACCTGTCCCGGCCGCGGCCGCCCAGACCAGCAGCAGCGGCCACGGGAAGCGCCGGGCCGGGCCCATGGTGCCGCCGCCGCCGCTCGCTGCCGGCCCGCTGCTTCCCTCCCTCCCGCCCGCCCTCCCGCCCGCTGGCTTGCTCCGGCCCCGCACCTGCACCGCCCGGCCCGGCCCCGCCTCCTGCCGCCTAATGAGAGCGCGGGGCGGAGCCTGGGGAGCCCAGAAGGAGGGGGCAGGAAGGCGGGCTCGAAGCTGGGGGTGTGTGCAGGGGGAGGAGGACCCGGGGAGCACAGGGTTGAAGGCTGGAAGGTCAACCTCGGGAAACTGAGGTGCACAGGGGAGCGACTGGCTCAAGGTCACACAGCAAGGAGAGAGCGGATCTGCCCGGTCGCTATTATGTCCCTCCTTATCCTGACTGGGAGAATCACCAAGTGTCCCGGCTGAACGGGCCCGGGACCACGGAGTGTCAGAACTGGGAGGTCCTTAGATCAGCGAGTCCGTGAGAAGAGCCCTGAGCCCCCAGAAAGAGAATGGCAGAGACCCCAGAAAGAATGCCAGCCTAGGGCACGGGCCATGCTTCCGGCTGGCTCCTGCTCAGGGCTCTTGCCACTTCAGTCACTGGAGACCACAATGAAATTTCACATTGTGAAAAGGGGAGGGGGGTGGGCTGAAGCCAGTGTGCCTTGGACCCAGAGAGGCCTGGGGGGTGCTGCTGAAAGGGCCGCCTCTGAAATGTTCTAGCGCCTGCAGCTAGGCAATCGGATATGAAGCAAGGAGATACAAGGCCCTTCTAACCCTGAGTCAGATAAAGCTTTCAGACTAAGCAGCTGTCCATGGTGAGCAGGCAGGGCAGTTTTAAAAAACAGACAATGCCTCCAGGCGAACCTCTTCTGGATTCCCACGGGCCGGGTCCCTGGGGTGAGGAAGCTCCTTTTCAAAAAGAAAAGCCTTTCATAGCCAAGCCCAAGATGATTGATAGTTCCCCCTCACTGTGGGAGTTACTATGATTAACTAAGCTAAGGGATTTTCCCTAGCCCGGTGCTCAGATGTATGATGGTCCTGTTGGGCCAAACAAGAAGACCAGAGTCCACTCTTCCCATCGAAGAGAAGATGCGGAGGCTAGCAAAGGACTCTAGCTGAAGTCAGAAGCAGGCTCTGCCACCTAACACCCCTTGGAGCCCATCCCTAGAAGAGACCGAAGGAGCCGGGAAACACCATCAAAGGAATCATGTAAGACCAACTGGAGAAGTTCCATGCCCATATGTTAGCTACCTGCCTACACATGATAGTGTGAAGCTTCCATTGAGAAGCAGAGCTAGCAGGAGCAGCACAGTCACATTCCTGGAAGGGATCAGAAGCCCTTGAGAGCCAGAGATGTGTGCTTCACATCTCCAGGAATATCTTTCTTGTTCCTCACATGTGCACTCTGACCCCATGAATTCCTTATCCATTTGCCCCTTCATATGGGTACTCTAGCTTCATACGTACCTCTTCCCAAGTGGGTAGAGTGCACAGGGGAGTGACTGACTCAAGGTCACACAGCAAGGAAATATCAGACCCGCTTGGTTGCTATTTCAGCAGTCAGGAGGACCTGAGTTCAAATCTGACCTCAGACATTTGGTAGCTGGGTGACCTTGGGCAAGTCATTAACCCCGATTGCCTAGAGTCCAAGGGCCATCTCCAGTCGACCTAATCCATATCTGGCCACTGGACCCAGATGGCTCCAGAGGAGAAAGTGAGGTTGGTGACTTAGCACAGACCCTCACTCAAATCCAATTCATATGCTTATCATGGCGTCACCTCTCTGATATCAAAGTCTTCTTCCAGCATGAAGGGCAAACATCATCGTCAGATGGTGTAGTGGGTAGAGAACCAGGCCTGGAGTCAGGAAGATCTGAGTTCAAATTTAGCCTCGGACAATTACTAGTGTGAGCCTGGCTGAGTTAGTTAACCCTATCGCTTCAGTTTCCTCTACTGTAAAATGGGGATAATCATAGTATCTGCTTCTTGGGGTGGTTTATGAAGGTCAAATGAGATATATTCTGCTTAGCAGAACATCTGTTTCCCCCTCCTTCTTTTATTCCCCTCATTAGATGACTTTGCTTTGAATTAATTGTGTTAAATTCATCAGTAAAAGGAAACATATTGGTGGGCATTCATGAGCTATGATCTTGAGCAAATGAGTACTCCCAGTGTACCATCCTTCTGGTATAGCTTGTCTGAAGGGACCCCAAAATGAGGCGGGGCTAGGTTTCCAGGTTCCATATCACAGACGAAATTGGTCTTAGTGCATAGAACACAGGATGGTATTACTGGAACATAGAATTCAATTGGTGATATGTGAAAGCAACTCTGCCAGGTGTGGGGAAATTCACAATTTATCACGAGGAGGAAGTTTAATGGGAATTGATATGGACACAGATAAAAACAGTGCAAAATGGAATATAATGGATTCAAGGGACAGATTCGGAAAATGTTGAAAGAGAACTTTATTTTTTTAGAAAGATTTTATTTTGCGTTTTACAATTTCCCCCCCTAATCTTGCTTCCCCCCCCCCCCCCCACAGAAGGCAGTCTGTTAGTCTCTACATCGTTTCCATGGCATACATTGATTTCAGTTGGATGTGATGAGAGAGAAATCATATCCTTAAGGAAGAAAAGTAAAGTATAAGAGATAGCAAAATTACATAGTAAGATAATTTTTTTTTTCCTAATTTGAAGGTAATAGTCTTTGGCCTTTGTTCAAACTCCACATTTATTTCTCTGGAGACAGATTCTCCATTGCAGATAGCCTCAAATTGTCCCTGATTGTTGCACTGATGGAGTGAGCAAGTCCATGAAGGTTGATCATCACCCTCATGTTGCTGTTGGGGTGTACAATGCTCTTCTGGTTCTGCTCATCTCACTCACCATGAGTTCATGCAAATCCATCCAGGCCTCTCTGAATTTCTATCCCTCCTGTTTTCTAATAGAACAATAGTGTTCCATGACATACATATACCACAGTTTGCTAAACCATTCCCCAGTTGAAGGACATGAGAACTTTTTTTAATTGAAAAAACATCAAGGAAAACTTCACAGGGGCAAGTGAGTCTTGAAGAAAGGGAAAGATGTTGACACGAGGAAATGAAGTACATGGCAGATTTGGGGAATAGCGTGTGTAAATGACCAGAGGTGAGAGATAGAATCTTGACATTAGGGAATTCTTTGTTTAAAAAAAGAGAAATTTTCAAAAAAGAAAAATTATAAGTGATATCACTTGGCTAGAGCAGGTGAAGAAGAGGAAGAGAAGCTGAAATGGAGAAGATAAATTGGAGCCAGAGTGTAGGAGATCCAGAATGATAAATCATAGAATTAAAAAAAAATTTTGTTAAAGGCAATAAGGAACTATTGAAGTTTTTGGAGCAAAGAGTGAAATGGTCAAAATGGATTATTTTGGTAATTGTAAGGAGGATGGATGTGAGAAGGGAGAATCTGTAAGTAGGCAATTAGGAAGCTATTTCAATAATCCAAAGGAGGGGTGATGAGGATCTGAACTGGAGTGGTGATGGGGGGAAGGGAACAGGTATGACAGAAGTCTTGGGAATAGAATCCATAAGAACAGGCATGTGATTGACTATGGGAGATGAGAGAGGAGGAAGAGTCAAGGATGATGTAAATTGATTCATGAAGTCATGAATCTAGTGACAGGGAGTAGGCAGCTGCTCTTATCAGAAACATGAAAGTGAAGCAATGTTAAGGGTGTAAGAAATCTAGTTCAATCTTCCCATTTTACAGGTTAAGGAACTGAGGTTCAGAAATGGGGGAAGGTCTTCCTAAAGGTCAATCAGGTCACGTATGACTGAGTTGGGATTTGAACTCAGTTCTACTGACTTCCAGTTCAGGGCTTTTCCCTTTATATCTTTGATGGGACACTGAGGGATTGAATGTACTGTTGTATGGCAGTGTGAAGACCTTTGAGTGAAAGGGAATCATTGTGAAGAGATGAGTATGTAAGATGTTTCATGTGATTAACAACTTCCAGAAGGAGTGTCTAAGGATCAGGGGAGATGGTAAATTCAAGGATGCATGTGCAAAGGAGAGGGAGAGAGTTTGTCACAGATCATTGTAGAAAAGGGTGAGTCTGAGAGGGTGGATGTGAAAAAGGCAAGAACAAGGGATCATGTGAGGGAGGGTGTTCTAGAGTGTCTGAAAGGGGCAGATGTCATTGTGACAGAGGTAAGTGTGGGAGAGGATTGTTCTAGGCTGGGTGTGTAAGTGGGAGTAGTGTGCTTGAGGAAGGTAGCTTGAATATCAAAGAAAAGAAATATTTGAGAGGTGAATGTCCAAAGGTGCGGGGAAATTAGAAGAGGGAGTTGGGACTGACTGAGCGGGATTAAACCTGTAAAGATCACAAGCCTGACTGAGGGAATAATCCTACAGGATTATCGGAAGGCTGTGACAGATCTATGGATGCACTGGAGAGGCTGAATGTGATTCTGGGAGAGTGTGGGATGGGGTGTGAGGGCTGAGCCTAAGGCAGCAAAGATGGATTGGTATATCCCTCCAAAACAGTTACAGAAAAGATGGCTGGGGGGGGGGGTTGGGGAGGGGAGACTGCTTCAATCACTAGTCCACCTAGGGGTATGTATTCCTAAGGTAACAAGATGGAGAAGTGGGTAGAGCACTGGCCCTGAAGGCAACAGAACCTGAGTTCAAATCCAGCCTCTGACATTTACTAGCTGTGTGACCTTGGGCAAGTCATTTAACCCTGACTGCCTGGCATCGAGGGTCATCTCCAGTCATTCTGATCCAGATTTGGCCACTAGACACAGATGGGTCTGGAGGAGAAAGTGAGGCTGCATCCCCTCATTTAAATCCAATTCACGTGCTTGTCATGACATCACTTCTTTGATGTCACGGTTTTCTTCCAGAACGGAGGACAAACATCATAAGCAAGAGAGATTTAGAAAGAGTCTCGATCTCCATTAATCTTAGAAAGTATAGTTTTAGCTCTCTCAGGGCATCATGGGAGATGTAGTTCTAACCTCTCATAGCATTATAGGAAGCGTAGTCCAAACTACCATAGTCTCATGGGAAATGTAGTCCATGATCATCCAAAAATACAAACTAAAAACCCAACACACCAAACCAAAACAAGAGTGACAAAAAACTTATCGGTCCTCTTATCGGTCTTCCTAAGACCAATCAAATTCACTTGTCACAGACTCTTTTTGTTGTGAACATTGGGAGTGATGCCCTCTCTCTTTTCCTTAAATTTTAATTAAAAAGATTTTTTTGATACTCTCTCTTCCTGAAATTTTCTGGAAATTTCCATACCAAGGCTTGTTTCATCTATTTAGTATATAAGGTCCTCTTTTGCCAATACCTAGTATCTCCCTAACTCTTAAGTCATGGATAGAAAAATCAACCAGGGGATCCAATTGAGAATCTGCACATTGCTGTAACATATAGTGACTTTAACACAGTTCCAACTCAGTCCCTACTTGGGCATTGTTAAGGAGTGATGAAGAACCTTGTAAGAGTGGGTACCAAGACCTATAAGAGGTCTCCCCTCCTGTTGTGGCTTAGGGGCCAATGACTATCTTCAAGACCCCAGTCCTGGATGTATCGGTATTTGGTATCTATATTTGGTCCTATTTGTGTCTCATGTATTTTCTGTGTTAGGTAAAATAACATTTGTTCTACACATGATATTCATATTGTAGACTAAGTACCTTTGCCTGAGGGACATTTACCCACATCTGGAGAGATTTAGACAAGAGTCATAACTAAGCTTTGAGATAATTATGCCAACTGTTTGTTCTCCAAACGGTGGGCGTCCAACATCTCACCCTGGAGGGCTAGAAGATGTTTTGTTGATGCAGTAGCTCATGAGCCCCAACTGGTACACTTCTTACCATGATAGTCAATGGATCTGTTAGTCGGAAAGGCTCAGCTTTTAGGAAAGGATATTTAATAAGGCCTTAGAAGAACTGTTGGTGCAATGGTATCCCCCCCAAAAGGAGATATACCCTTCCACAAGTACAAGGAGATGTAGACTTAAGCTTAGAGGATACATTTGGCAAAAGAGTAACAAAATTTCTGAATATCGTAAAAGAGTAACAAAATTTCTGAATATCGTAAAAGAGTAACAAAATTTCTGAATATCCCTTTGCTTTAAAATGTTGGGTCCATTAGCATCTTTTATAGAGACTTGAATTGGGGTTCACTCTATCCTTTGGTCATGATGCAGCCTCCCATCTGCTGATGTAGGGACAAGATGGTGACAAGACATCAATTAGACACTGGAAGTTCATGATGTATTCCTCCAGTCAAAGAGAGGAGAGGAGACTCAGGCCCAAGGCTCTAATCCTTCCCCAGTGTATTCATTCTCAGGAGATTAAATGACCTATTCTTTCCATTTGGGTGAATCCCTTAAACTCTGAACCAGATACCTGGTTTTTATTTAGGCTTCAAGGAGCAGACCAAATTTTCTCAGCCAATCTAAGCACTCTTCCTGGGGAACGGATGACTCTCTATACTTCATCTAAAGTCAATAATTGATTGATTAAATGAGATTAAAATATCAGGGCTTCCCAATTTATTGCTTACTTTAAATAATGGCAGATTTACTCAACTGTTTCCTAAACTTATATAATGATTTCCCTGGAGTTTGCTTTCCACTGGGGAGCAATAAGCCAATGACAGAAATGCATCCCTTGGAGGTTAGGCCCTCAGGATGAGGCCTGGGTCTTTATAAGCTCAGAGTCCTTGGGGAGGTCCCAAATCACAGAATACATAGACAGTCTAACCCTCTTCACTGTTCAGTCTTACATCACCAAGCTTGGTGGATACCTCCACTGAGTTATCCCATGACCTTTTCAAACTCAGCAGGGTAGATACTTAATAAATGGCTATTGAACTGTATTATTGAGAATCAGAAAAGGCTTCTAAAAGAAGGTAGCCCTTGAAATGAGACATGAAGTGAGGAGGTCATTCCTTGAGGTGGATGTGAAAGAGAACAGTATTCCAAGGATGGGGCATCTCTTGTACAAAGTCAACCAGTCAATTCACATTTATTACCATTTTCTATTTACCAGACACTGGAGACAAAACATCATGTAGGAGGAACAGGAAGTGGGTCAATGTGAATGGGAGCTAGAGGGTGAGGACTAATGTGACACATCAGAGTGGAAAGTTGAGTCAGAATGCAAAAGATTTAAATGTCAAAATGGAGGAATTTGTATTTAATTTTTTAACTTTCTATAATATTTTATATCCCAAATTGTATGTAAAAACAATTTTAACATTAATTTTTATATTTTATTTCTACCTCTCCCCCCTTCCTGAGAGGGTAAGCACCTGAGCTAGTTTACAGATGTGCAATCATAGCATATTTCTATATTAGTCATTTTCATTAAAATTTTTTTGTTTGAAATTTGTTCTTTCTGTCTTCTCCATTCTCCCTGAGAGAATAAGCAATTTGGTATGTTTATATTTAATTCTTGAAGTAATAGGGAGCCCTTGAAAGTTCCTGAGCAGAGGAATAACATGACCAGATTTGTGATTTAAGATAAACAATTAGGTGTCTCGATAGAGCAGAGTTTAGAGAAAAATTATACCCAAAATAAATATTTTATTGAAAAGAGAATAGGGTAATAATTTCCATTTACTTCCACTGAGGGCACCATCATGTTTACAGTCACTTAAGTTTCCTAACTTGTGTCATCCTTGGCTCTGCCTTCTCTCTTATTCCATATATCCAGTCAGCTACAATTTTTATCACTTCCATTTTCACAACATCCCTCACACTCTTGTCCAGTTCTGTATTCTATGGGCCAACGCCCGCTTCAGAAATTAAGATCATCATTTCCTTTTGCTTGGATGAGTACCCTAGCCTCTTAATTGTTTTTCCTGGTAGCCTTCTATACATTTTTTAGGGTTTTTTTCTTTTCAAGACAATGGAGTTAAGTGGCTTGTCCAAGGCCACACAGCTAGGTAATTATTAAATGTCTGAGGTCAGATTTGAACCCAGGTACTCCTGACTCCAGGGCCATTGCTTTATTCACTGCGCCACCTAGCTGCCCCATTATCTCTTTAAGGCACAGATCTGACTAGGTCCAACTAAGGCCAACTAAGAATTGACTGCCCATTGTCTGTAGAATAAAACATAAGTCCCTCCACAGATTGTCCCAATCTACCTTTCTAACGCTCTTGTATTTCCCCTTCTTGGAGTCTACTCTCCAACTAATCATTAATTGTTAGACTCATGATTTCATCTTCTCCCTGCATGCCTTGACTTCCACACCTCCTCCCCCCATTTAGAAACAATTTAACTTTAAAAATCAATTAAAATTGATCACTCAGTATTGATCAATCAGTATCAATCCATGTGTCAGGAGAGACGTTGCCTATGAAATTACAATTTTTAATTATGTGAAGATTACTATAACTTTCATTATATAAAGTTGTCTTTATGCATATAGTAAATTGCCTTTTCCTTTGAGTAGGTAATAACTTTACCATATTATTTTCAAAACAGTGATTTTGTGCATTTCAAACATAAGTCACTAGATGGTGCAGTGATAACGTATTGGATCTGGAGTCAGCACCATCTGAGTTCAAATGTGGTTTTGTAACTCTGGGAAAATCCCACCATGTCCCTTGACCTCTATTTCCTCATCTGTAAAATGGGGGTAATAACAATGCCCAATGCATAGAATTGCTGTGAGGATCTAGTCAGCACACATATAAAGTCCTTAGTAAAACTTAAAACTCTATCTAAATGCTAGCTTTTGTTATACTCAAGGGCAACCAGCTCCAGAGGGCTGTGTCTGGAATCAGGCAGACTCATCTTTAGGAAGTCAAATCCGGTCCCACACTTCCTAGCTGGGTGAACCTGGACAAGTCACTCCCCTCTATTTGCTTCAGTTTCCTCATCTATTAAATGAGCTGGAGGAAAGAAATGGCAAACCATTCTGGAGTCTCTGCCAAGCAAATCCCAAAATGTGGTGAGGAAGAGTCAGGACCGAAACGAAGTAACAACTAGAGAGATGTCATAATTAAAAATATATCATAGGGACAGCTAGGTGGTGCAGTGGCTAGAGCACTGGCCCTGGAGTCAGGCGGACCTGAGTTCAAATCTGACCTCAGACACTTAATAATTACCCAGGTGTGTGGCCTTGGGCAAGCCACTTAACCCCACTGCAGAAACCTAAACATATATATATATATATATATATATACATATATATATATATATATATATATATATATATATATATGTGTGTGTGTGTGTGTGTGTGTGTGTGTGTGTGATGGTCTTTAATAGATCCATTTCTGGAATATATTATCTTTCGTCACTTGACATTTCTATCCTTCTTGAAAAGCTCAGCTCTGATGCCAGCTCCTCTGGGAAGACTTCCTTAACAACGACTGTTAAAATGAGGGGGGAGGGCACCACTTTGATATTATATTTATTATTATATCATATTATATTATATTTTTATTGAATTAGTCAATCCTGACAACAAGATGATGAAATGAATGAATGACTCAGTCAAAGACATCTCAAGGAAGAAGTCTCATAGTATTGTTAAGAGACTAGGTCCTGCTCAGTGGGGATTTTATAAAAGCAATGAATTGGTTTGGAAGAGAATTTTACTACAGACCAGCATGGATCCCAAAGGAAAGCTTCCCAGGCAAGGCCCTTAAAAAGAATCATTTGTTGCTTGGTTTGGAGAGGAGGAGGAAGAGGAAGGAGAGATTCAGCCAGGGCTGTGGTCTTGGTCTCCCTTCTCTCTCCTAGGCTAGAAGACCACCTTGTGAACTTTGGAGGGTCCAAGGATCTGGGACTTCCCATAGGAGTCCTACAGTCCTAGTAGCATCGGTGTAATAACTGATTTTGTGGCTGCGTCTGGAATGAGGAGACACTGAGGAAAGTCAGCTTTAAGACTCTACAGGAGGGGCAGCTGGGTGGCGCCATAATGGATAGGGTGCTGCGCCTGGAAACAGGAAGATTTGAACCTGAGTTCAAATCCAACCTGTATGACCTCGGCCAAGTCACTCACCCCTATTGCTGCCAAAATAAAAGACTTACAAGAGTTCAAGGGACAAGTTACAGCATACCCAATAGGGGCATTTGTGAGTACCCCATGATGGGAATTTGACTATATGTCTTCTTTAAGCTTGAGCTCTCCTCTCCCTTCTATATGTACTGGGGGACAATTTGTGGGGAGATATTTGATACCAATTCTACAATCATAGTAAATACTTATTTCAAAAATCTAATTGATTTGTTGTCTGGTTTTGTCTGACTTTTGGTGACCCTATTGAAGGTCACCCCAAAAGCACTGCAGTGGTTTCCCATTTCCTTCTGTAACTCATTTTACAGATGGGGAAGTTGAGGGGAACAGGGTTAAGTGACTTGTCTATGGTCACCCAGCTAGTAAGTATCTGAATCCTTGTTTGAACTCAGGAAAATGAGATTTCCTGACTCTAAGACTGGCAATCTATCCACTGCACCACCTAGGTGTCTCTCAGTCACCCCTGTTACTCAGAGGGAGAAGTGATAGCAAGCTAATGCAGGTTGGATTTGGGAGAAGAGCCCCAGAGCATGCATCCCTTATGTTTATCTGTGGTACTTGTTGAATCTTCCCAGTAGAAGGTAAACTGGCTGAGGGCAAGGATCACTGTTCATTTTATTTTGTTTTTGCAAGGTAATGGGTTAAGTGACTTGCTCAAGGTCACACAGCTAGGTAATTATTAAGTGTCTGAGGCTGGATTGGAGTTCAGGTCCTCCTGAATCCAGGTCTGGTGCTCTATCCACTGTGCCATCTAGCTGCCCCTATCATTTTTCATTTTAATCTCTTATTCTAGTATCTTGGACATACTAAGATTTGTGTTGTGTGGACTGGGTTCTTTGATGTTTACACTTTTAGTGTGTGTGACCTTGATTAAGGAAAGCAAATAGGAATGGAGGTCAGTGCTTCCTATCCACATGCCTTGAAGCAATCAATCAGCAAGCATTTGTTATTACATACCTACTATGAGCCAGGAAAATAAACAAAAGTTGCCCTCAAATATCATAGGAGGTATAAGGTTCACAATCTAATGAAGCCATCATTCATCCAACTCACTTAAGGTAATTTTATTCATCCGGTAAGAACACATCTATTGAATTAAATGATCAATCAGAGGTGTTAAACTAGGTGAGAAGACTATTTAATCAGTGTAGAAGGAGTGAAAAACATTTCTGGAAATGAAAAGATGCTAGAACAGTATAGTGGTATTGATTGAGGGGATATTGTCAAGGTGCTGACCTGGAACCTAGAACTGGGGAGTGGGAGATCAGACCTGGAAGAGAGAGCACCCTCGCCAAGCCCCCTGAGAAGGAATTGGCTCCTCCACCTTTTCCAATCAGAGAGTGGTCTTGTGAACTTGGAAAGGAAAGACTTTGGACTTTCCACTGGGGCCCTAGCAGTATCTGGCAATAGTTAAGCCCAGTATGTGCATAGGAAGACATAACTTAGATTCCCCCCCTTCCCCACCCCCCAAGGAAAGAAAGCTTCTGGATTCTGTTGCAGGACAGCTAAGGAGAACTGGAGAAGGCTCCACAAAGGGAAAAGAAGAGACTTCCCAGAGCTTCAAGGACACCCTCTGATCCTTGGGTTTTCACTGTAATCTTCCTTTCCCTTGGATTCAGTATGTTCTTGTGGGAGGGTGTGACAGTTTGGGGAGAATTTTCTACTAATTGTTCTGGCTATTCCACCTCAGTGCTATTTCTTTCCTTTCCTAATAATCAATAAATATTTTATTAAGTAATTACTATATGGGTCACCAGTCAAACACCTGAAAAACAATAGAACAAGAACAATAAATGCCAGACACTGCTAAGTGTTGAGGATAGAAAAAAAGAAACAAAAGACAATTCCTGTCCTCAAGGAGCTTCCAATCCAGTGAGAACAGTAGCAATCAATAGCACCTCACACTGATGCAGTTTTTTACAAATATTATCTCATTTGTTCCTCAAAACAAGGTGTGTATTCACTCCCCACTTTACCAACGAGGAAACTGAAGTATAGAGAGGTCAAGTGACTGGTTCAGAGTCATGCAGCTAGTAAGTGTCTGAGGTCAGACTTGAACTCAGGGTCTTCCTGAATCTAGGTCCAAGGCACAACCCAGGTGCCTTAAAGACTAAGAAGATTCAGGGCGGCTAGGTGGCACAGTGGATAGAGCACTGGCCCTGGAGTCAGGAGGACCTGAGTTCAAATCCGACCTCAGACACTTAATAATTACCTAGCTGGTTGGCCTTGGGCAAGCCACTTAACCCCATTGCCTTGCAAAAAAACAAAACAAAACAAAACAACCTAAAGACTAAGAACAATGGAAAGAGGGGACAGGGCCACTTTGTGAAAAGCATTTAGTGTCAAACAAAAAGGCTTATAGTTGATTCTAATGGCAAAAGTAGGTTACTGGAGTTTATTGAGTAACATAATCAGCAAAATCATTTGGTAAATCCTTGAGAACTGGAGGCAAGATATGCTATTACTGGAGCTTTCCTTTTGACCTTATAGTTTTGAGAATACAGACACAGACAGAGACAGATACAGACAGACTGATAGATACACACACACACACACACACACACACATCCCTCTTTCTACCTATCTACCTATCTATCTATCTATCTACCTCCCAGTCTGTTGGTCTGTCTGTATTGGTCTGTCTATCTATCTATCATTAACTTTAATTTTCTTAGGCTAAGGAAATAACAAAAACAATTAGATTATATATAAAGTTTTATTCTCTAAGATTTTATCCAGAAATTTATTGTTGGTAGGTATCATTAAAGATGTCAACTCTGATACAAAGTTTTGGGGACATATTTATACAGAAAGAACAAAGAGCCATAAAACTAAGGCAACCAATGAAATTTCATATAGATGACATAGTTATATATTAAGATCCTCTCACAAGCTATAATATTTGCTTCAAATTCTTATTGACAAGAGTCACACAGGCTGGAGAGGAATGTTTACAAACATAAGATTTCTCTCTCTTCATCCAAGATGTCTCTTATCTTACGATTTGTTGACTCAGGTAAAGGAATTTATTGGTGTTATTATACAAAACTGATCAGGTCATGTTGACATAGCTCAAGTCAACAATGAAGTGGAGAAGATAAGTCTCGACATGGCACATTGACATTTTTGCACAGAGGTAACATTCACTCTTAATTAGATAGTTGAAAAACCGGTTTTTCTTTTTATCAGAAATATAAAGTCTTAGAGACTTAATAAACTTTGATACTATCTGTCTGCCTGTCTGTCTGTCTTTCTTTTAAAGCTGCTACCTGAGGCTAGAACTTGAAGGAAAATCCCCCTTTAATCTGCAATTTAATGGCGCAGTAGTTGGAATGCCAGACTTATTTTCATGAATTCCTCTTCACAAGTTCAAATCCAACCTTAGATATTTTGTAGCTGTGTGTCCCTGGACAAGTCACTTCACCCTATTTGTCTCAGTTTCCTCATCTGTAAAATGAGGAGAAGGAAATGACAAAACCACTCCAGTATCTGTGCCAAAACCCCCCCCTGAAATGGGGTGATGAAGAAGAGTTGGAGAAACTGAACAACGATCCTATCTTATTTGAATGTTTGAGCTGGTAGAAGTTGGTCCTCTGAAGCAATGCAACTCGATGCACTATGAGAGGTAACAAGAGCATGAGCTGAGCTTCAGGAACCAGAGACTAAAAGGGACTTGGGGTGTCCAGTAGCAGCGCATCTCTGGGTTGGTTATCAACTTCTTGAGTATTTTGTCCAAAAATAACTCATGAAAATTACATGTGAGAATGAAAAGAAGACTGAATTGGGAATCTGAGGAATGAGGTTCAAGCCCCTGGGTCTGTGCCTCTGATCTTGAACAAGTCTCTGAATGACTCTTTTGGATCTCAATTATTTTCCTGTAAAATGAAGGGAGTTGAATTAAATGAGCTTTCCAGTTGTTTCCAGGTCTGAAACTATGACTCTAAGGCTACAGTGGAGAAATAGCTCATACACAAAATCACAGATGCTCTAAGTATGAATAATTTACTTTCTAAACCACAAAGTATTTTATAAACCCACAAGATTGTGAGGCCTTGTGTGTTCAGCCTTGCCTCCAGATTGAGATTTTGGGTGCCCTTGCTACATGGCCATCATTAACTCCCTTTGATTATTGCTCTAGATTTGAGCTCATTTTCTCAAAGAATGATCTTTCTCACTTTCCTAGTCTAGGAGATCAGAGATAGCCAATTTATAGGAGGCAAAATCCAAGAAAAGAATCTGTAATGAGCCCTCTAATTTTAGATATCTCTATACATATTTGTTAAGCACAGGTACCTCACAAAATGAACCAGCTATCTTAAGAAAATAGGAGTCAAGGGGCGGCTAGGTGGCACAGTGGATAAAGCACTGGCCCTAGAGTCAGGAGTACTTGGGTTCAAATCTGGTCTCAGACACTTAATAATTACCTAGCTGTGTGGTTTTGGGCAAGCCACTTAACCCCATTTGCCTTGCAAAAAAAAAAAAACCCAGGAGTCAAAGAGGGAGAAATTATATTCTGGACCTGACTGACAGCAATAAGTAATTAACATTTTCACTGCTAAAGGAAAAAAAAAAAGAAGTTTGTGATGAAATACTATTATTCTATTTAAAAGTGTGCTGAGTTTTAGGTTTTGCACCACAAAGAGTCAAAAGGGAGTCAGCTAAAAGAGAATGAGTCACCTAGAAGATTAATCTCATTGTTGGATGGGATAAATCAGGAAATGAAACAGTTTGCAGAGTTTTTGCAAAGTGTTTTTTTTTCTTTTTTTGTTAAGGGAAAGATCACAAGGCCAAGCAGAGCTGCTTAGAACAGCCCCATTCCACTGGGAAAAGGAAGTAGCACCTTATATAGGCAGATTTGAAACTAACTGGGTGGTCAGATCCAAAAGAAGCAGTCATTAATGAATCATTCCATGTTATTAGGGAAGAATGGTTCAAAGAAATAATATTAAATATTAAAATGTTATTTAATATTTTCTTAAATATTGAACATAATACTATATAATAATATGAATAATGTAATTTCATGTTAATAAAACACGTTTATCATAGTGTCTCATATATAGTAGGTGCCTAATAAATGTTTATTTCCTCCTTTTCTCTCCCCAGTAGAATGAGGATGTTCTAAGTAACTCTGCTTGACCCCATGATATTGAGCATTTTTATCACTCTTGAGAAAAGTCATAGTTGGTGTGTTTTTTCTTAGAGGAAGAGAAAAAGTTAGAAGCTTGGGTTGGGATTATATGGGATTAGAAAGATCTTGACAAATTTTTTGAAAAAACAAGCCATTTCCCAACTGACAAATGATCAAAGGATATGCAAAGGCAATTTACTGATGAGGAAATCAAAGCGATCCATAGCCATATGAAAAATTGCTCTAAATCATTATTTATTAGAGAAATGCAAATTAAAGCATTTCTGAGGTAGCACCTCACACCTCTAAGACTGACCAATGTGAATAGAAAGGACAATGATCAATGTTGGAAGGGCTGTGGGAGATCTGAGACACTAGTACACTGTTGGTGGAGCTGTGAACTCATCCAACCTCTCTGTAGAGCAATTTGGAATTATGCCCAAAGGGCAACAAAAATGTTCATTCCCTTTTATCCATCAATACCACTACTGGGTCTCTACTTGGAAGAGATGTTGAAAAGAAGTAAAAACATCACTTGTACAAAAATATTCATAGCAGCCCTGTTTGTGGTGGCAAAGAATTGGAAATCAAGTAAATGTCCTTCAATTGGGGAATGGCTTAACAAACTGTGGTATATGCATGTCATGGAACACTATTGTTCTATTAGAAACCAGGAGGGATGGGAATTCAGGGAAGCCTGGAAGGATTTGTAGGAACTGATGCTGAGTGAGATGAGCAGAACCAGAACACTCTACACCCTAACAGTAACATGGGGGTGATGATCAACCTTGAAGGACTCACTCATTCCATCAGTGCAACAATTGGGGATAATTTTGGGGTATCTGCAATGGAGGATACCATGTGTATCCAGAGAAAAAATTGTGGTGGTTGAACAAAGACCAAGGATTATTACCTTTAATTTAGGAAAAAAAAACCCTGATATTTTATGTAATCTTGCTATTTCTTATACTTTATTTTTCTTCCTTAAGGTTATTATTTCTTTCTCATCACATTCAATTTGTATCAATGTTTACCATGGAAACAATGTAAAGACTAACAGACTGCCTTCTGTGGGGGTGGGGGGGGGAAGCAAGAATAGGGGAAAAATTGTTAAACTCAAAATAAATAAAATCTTTAAAAGGAAAAAAACAAGAAGTAGAAAGGCCAGGAAAGTATTAAGGGAAAAAATTGATGAAAAAGTGGCCACATAAGTCCTCTGAACTCCAAATTACATTTATTTTAAAAATATAAAAAAACAACAAAAAAAGAAAGATCTTGACAGACTAGAACACTGGGGTGGAATAAGATGGACTTTAATAGGGATATATGTAAACACAGTCAGCAAACATTTGTTAAATGACTATAGGCACCAGGATAACCTGAAGCTATAAAATCAAGACAAGCATTTATTAAGCCCCTACTATAAACCAGATGCCCTGCTAAACCCTGGGTTTATAAAGAAAAGTAAAAGACAGTTCTGGCTCGCATGAAGCTCACAAGACTCATGGAGGAGACAATATTCAAGAAACTATGTACCTACAAGATATACACAGTACACCTACATCTAAATATCTGTATCTAGTTATTATAAATATTATATGAAATATATTTTTTCATTTTTTAAAGAAAGATTTTGAGTTTTACAATTTTCCCCTAATCTTGCTTCCCTCCTCCCACCCCCCACAGAAGGCATTCTGTTAGTGTTTACATTGGTTCCATGCTATACATTGATCCCAGTTGAATGTGATGAGAGAGAAATCTGTATGAAGTATATTTACATAGGACAAAGGAAAGGTGAGTTCAGTGTGAAAGTGCTAGCAATTGGTGGAATGGAAAAATATTTCCTCTGACAGAAGATGGAATTGGAGTTAAGTGTGGAAGGAAGCCAGGGAAAGTTAAGGCAGAGGTGAAGACAGAGTGAATTCCAGACATTGCAGAGAGCCAAGGAAAGGGGAGATGGAGTGTTATGTTTGAGCAACAGCAAGGAGGAGGTCAGTGTCACTGAATCACTGATTATATGGAGGATAGGAAGGCATAAGAAAATTGGAAAACCAGGATGGGGCATATTTAATGTTTGACCTTCATTATTGAAGAAGACCATGACATCAGGGAGGTGATGCCATGTCAGGCACATGAATTGGATTTGAGTGAAGGAGTGCTGTGTTAAGTCACCAGCCTCACTTTCTCTGGCAGAGCCATCTGGGTCCAGTGGCCAGATATGGATCAGGATGATTGTAGATGGTTCTGGATGCAAGGCAATCAGGGTTAAGTGACTTGCCTAAGGTCACACAGCTAGCCAGATTCAAACTCTTGTCTTCTTGACTCCAAGACCAGTGCTGTATCCACTGCACCACCTAGCTGCCTTTAGGATGGGATAGAGATGTGCAGTCAGCATGCATTTATTAAAAACTTACTAAGGTCTAGGAATACAATCAGAAGCCCTCAAGAAACTTACATTCTTTTGTAAAGAGATTTAGATGTCATGTAGAGGACTTTATATTTGATCCTGGAGGTAATGGAAATCCCTAGAGTGGATTGAGTAGGGATGGAGTTTGAAATGGGTTTTAGGAAGATTACTTTGGCAGCTGATTAGAGGATGGATTTGAGGGAAGAGAAACTTGAGGCAGAGATAGGCATTAGAAGGTATTATGATGTTTGCCTCAGTATCCCCAACTGTAAAATGAGCATCAGGGGGAAGTTGGGTAAATGGAGAGGAGGGAAGGTATAGTAGAGACATTGTTGTAGAGACATAGTAGAGACATAGACTAACTGCACATATAAGGTAAGGTGTCGAGAGAGAAAATGATTATGACTTTGAGGTTGTGATCCTGAACCACTGGGGGATTTACTGGTGACCTCAAAAGTAATAGGAAAATTAGGAAGAGGGGAAGGATTGGGAGTGGTTGTGATGTCTGTCCTGATTCAAAATAATCAACTTTGAAGATGGAGGAAAAAAGACAGGAACTCGCCCGAGGTCTCCCAAATTTCCCTCCAAATAACTTTAAGCAATACTTCAAATTCTGGAGAACCCACAAAAAGATGGAAGAAAACAAAATTTTCAGCCCAAGATAACTCGGAAGGTCATCTGAGTGGAGTTGCAGTCTAGTACAGGCTTGCTAGAGCAGAACCAGCCAACTAGCAGTAGGTCTTGGGGTCATTGAATCAGAGGAGGTAGCAGCTGCTTCTGGATCTCTCAGCCCATGAATGGCAAGACAACTGGTCAGAAGGAGATTACAGGGGTTTTCTTGCTTGTACTGGGAGCAGGACTGTGGTGCATTGTCCATACTTGGATTCAGGTTGCCGTACCAGAATGAAGAACAGCACTGACCCGCCAGAGCTTGGGAGTGTGGGGAGAATTATAGTCTGCAGGGAGAATGGGGTGCTCACAGTCCAGGTTGGAAAAGAGGGCTTGTGGTCATTGCAGACCAGAGCACAGGGCAAGGAAGTAGTAAACACATATCTCCCTAGATCATTCCACCTTGGAAGAGCTAAAACTTACAGAACCCCAGAGGACAGTATCAAGAAAGGTATGAAGCTTAGGACAGTACTCTCTCCACCCTGAGAGCAGAGTCCAACTTTAATATCAAGTTAAAAAATAGGCTAGAAAATAAACAAACAACAAAAAAAGAACCTGGCCATAAAAAGTTACTATGGTGACAGGGAAAAATCAAAACACAAACTCAGAAGACAACAAAGGCAAACCACTATATCCAAAACCTCAAAGAAGAATGTCAATTGGTCTCAGGTCACAAAAGAATTTCTGGAAGCACTCAAAATGACTTTTCAAATTCAATTAAGAGAAATAGATGAAAAAGTGGGAAAAGAATGAGAGTGATGCAAGAAAATTATGAAAGAAGAGTCAACAGCTTGGTAAAGGAGGCACAAAAATATTGAAGAAAAAAACATCTTAAAAACCAGGATAGTACCTAAAAAAAATAAATAAAAACCAGGATAGATTAAATTGTAAGAGGCACAAAAATCCACTGAAGAGAACTCATTATAAAGCAGATTTGGTCAAATAAAAAAGGCGATACAAAAACTCATTGAAGAAAATAATTCCCCCAAAATTAGGATTGGGCAAGTGGAATGACTCCATGAGACATCAAGAAATAATAAAACAAAATCAAAATAATGAAAAAATAAAAGAAAATAAGAAATCTTTCTCATTGAAAAGCAATTTTTCTCATTGAAAAAGCAACTGGCTTGTAAAACAGAACAAGGAAAGATAATTTAAGAATTATTCTACTATCTGAAAGTAATAATCCAAAAAAAAGAGCTGAGCTATCATCTTTCAAGAAATTATGAAAGAAAACTGCCATAATATTCTAGAACCAGAAGGAAAAGGAGAAATGGAAAGAATCCACTTGAAAGAGATCTTAAAACAAAAACTCCAGGAAATATTATAGCCAAGCTCCAGAATTCCCAGTTCAAGGAGAAACTATCGCAAGCAGTCAGAAGGAAAGAACTGAAATCTCATAGAACCACAGTCAGGATAACACAAGACTTAGCAGCCTCTGCATTAATTGAATATGATATTCTGGAGGACAAAGGAGCTAGAATAGCAACGAAGAATTATGTATCAAGTAAAACTGAGTATAATCCTTTAGGGGGAAAATGGATTTTCAGTGAAATAAAGGCTTTTCAAGTATTCCTGAAAAGATCAGAGATGAAAACAAAATTTTATTTTCAAATACAAGAATTAAAAGAGGCATAAAAAGGTAAACAAGAAAGAGAAATTATAAGGGATTCATTAAGATTAAGTTGTTTACATTCTTACATGAAAAGATGATACTTGTAATTCCCAAGAACTTTCTTATTATTAGGGCAGTTTGAAGGAGTATATATACATAGAAAGAAGACAGGGGAGTGAGTTGAATGTGATAAAATGATATCTAAAAAAATTAAGTGGTGAAAGAGGAAGGGACTAGGAGAAGGGGAAAGGGAGAGGCAGAATGGGATAAATTATCTCACATAAAACAGGTCTGAAATAGCTTTTATAATGTAGGGGAATATGAAGGAGATTGGGAAGAGTGTTTAAACCTTATTCTCATCAGAAATGGCTCAAAAAGGGAATGACATACACATTCAATTGGTTGGAGAAAATCATATTGCTTTATAGAAAGGTAGGAGGGGAATGGGATGAAAGAAATGGATGCAGGTGATAGGAGGGATGGAATAGGTAGCAGCAGCAAAATTCTTTTGAGGATGGACAAGGTGAAAAGAGAGAGATTAGGATAAACAGGAGGAAATAGGATGCAGTAATCATTTGGGTGAAAAAAATTTACAGCAAGTTTTTCTGATAATGGCCTCAAATATTTGGAGAACTGAGTCAAATTTATGAAAATATTTATGAAAATACACACCTTTCCCCAAATGATAAATGGCTAAAGGACATGAACAGGAAGTTTTCAGATGAAATATTCAAGGCTATCAATAATCATATGAAAAAAATTGCTCCCAAATCACTATTGATTAGAGAAATGCAAATTAAAATGATTCTGAGGTACCATCCCACATTTATCAGACAAGATAATGATGGAAAAGAAAAAATGATAAAAGTTGGAGCAGATGTGGAAAAATTAAGACACTAACACATTGTTGGAGGAACTGTAAATTGATTCAATCATTCTGAAAGAGCAATTTGGAACTATGCCCAAAGGGCTATAAAACCATGCACACCCTTTGATCTAGCAATACAACTCCTAGGTCTGTAGTCCAAAGAGATAGAACAAAAAAGAAAAAGAAAAAGTCCTATATGTCTACAAATATTAATGGTAGCTCTTTTAGTGTTGACAAAGAATTGGAAATGGAAGGGACGCCCATCAATTGGGGAATGGCTGAACAAGTTGTGGTACATGACTGTGATAGAATACTATTGTGCTAAAAGAAATGATGAGCAGGATGCTTTTCAGAAAAACCTGGGAAGATGTACATGAACTGATACAGTGATATGAACAGAACCAGAATGACATTGTACACCATAACAGAAATATTCTTAACAATGATCAACTATGAATGACAGCTATTTTCGGCAAAACAATGATCTGAGACAATTCTAAAGGACTTATGATGAAAAATGCTATCTAGAGATATCAGAAAAAGAACTGATGGAGTCTGAATGCAGATTGAAACATATTTTGCTTTTTTTATTTTCTTATTTTTTGATCTGTATTTTTTTCATAACATGAATAATGTATGTTCTTTCACATGACTGCAATCTGTATCAAACTGCTTGCTTTGTTACGAGGAGGTAGGAGTGAGAATTTATAAAAACTTATAAAAAGAATATTAAAACTGTTCTTATGTGTAATGGGGAAAATAAAATATTAAATAAATATAATATATATATAATATTAAAAAAAGATTCTTGACACTCAGGAGGTGGATTTGCAAAAAGGAATAAAAAAATGAAGTTAAAAAAAATTTAACTTCAGAAGTACAAGATGGGAGAAGCTTGGTTAGGATTTGTCCAGAAACAAACAAACAAAAAACATTTAGCATTTTCAGCAGCCAATAAGTTCAATATGAATCACAAGTATGAGGGGGCTGCTGAAAAAAACACAATTCCTCCTTGGGCTGCATTGAATGGGCACAACTTCCAGGAAGAGCAAGGTGAATGACTACACTGTCCAGAATGAACCACTTTTGGGGTACTAAATTTAAGAAAGGCAACATTCCAGGATGGCCAAGGCTCTCAAGGTCACTCTCATGTGTAGATCATTTCCTTAGAGGAAAAAGAACTGTCTTCAACTCTCTGAAGGGATGTCAGAATCAAGAAGGCAGAAGAGTTCCAAAGAAGCAATGTTGGCTCAATGATATTAAGAACATGCCCAGTGGGCAGCTAGGTGGTGCAATAAATTGAGCATTGGGCTCAGGGTTAGGAGGACCTGAGTTCAAATCCAGCCTCGGGCACTTAATAATTGCCTAGCTGTGTGACATTGGCCAAGTCACTTAACCCCATTGCCTTAAAATAATTTTTAAAAAAATCGAGAGAGAGAACATGCCCAGAATGAGAGCTGTCCCAGAATGGGATGGGAGCTGGTATTGGTGAACTCCTTGACAATGACTCTACTCCAGTCCTCTTGACTGTCAGAGAACTTTTTGCCACCATGCTGGACTGAGAATCTTCCTCCTCAACAGATACTTTTTTTTTTTTTTAGTCTTTGCAAGGCAATGGGATTAGGTGACTCGCCCAAGGCTGCACAGCTGGGTAATAAGTGTCTGAGGCCGGATTTGAACTCAGGGACTCCTGACTCCAGGGCCGGTGCTCTATCCACTGCACCACCTAGCCGCCCCCAACAGATACTTTTTAAGAGTTGTCTCTCCCCCTTAGAATGTAAGCCTATTCAGGGGCTCTCATTCTTTCTGTTGGTATATGTATCAGAATATAGACTAGAAAACTGGTATACATTAAGTGCTTAATAAATGCAAGCTTGCTGCTCGTCTTGAAAGAGAGTAGGATTGGTCTAAATGGCTATGCTCAAACAAAGGCTGAATGACCAGTGGTTGGAGACTACGCTTACTCAAGAACAAGTTGGACTACAGGGATTCTGAAAGGTCCTTCACGAAGCCGAAATTTTGAGCTTCTCAGCTGGGCGGCCTTCTCCCAGAGCATCATGGATGTGGAGTCCCAGTCCTCTGCCACGGCTTCAGGGAGGGTGCAGCCTGGATCTTATCATCCAAGGTGTCAAGGGAGGTGGAGCATAGGTCTAGCTTGCTATGGCATCATGGGAAATGTAGTCCTCACTCTTCCAAGCATCGTGCTTCATTTTGGAGGTGTAATGGCCATGGAAGGGGCACTCCCAATCCTAACCTCAGAGCCTAAAGTAAACTTGGTTTGAGCATTCTTGGCTCTCTCCATTCCTTTTTTCCTTTCCTCCAGACCCTGGCTCTCTAGGACTTCTTCCATGGCCTCCCCAGGGCCCAGATACCCTTCCTGGGGGCAGTGCCTAGAGACACGTTGGAGCAGTCTGGCCTTTACTCAGTCATCTCCAAGGTCGTTCATCATTCATTCAATGGACGCTTAGCCTCTGACTTGGAGGACCTGGGTCTTCTATGGAGTTAGCACTGGTGGGAAATGAGGGCTTTAGACTCTACAATCCATACAAAAGCTTTTGCTTAATACCAAACATTAAATTAGGAGGGGAGGTTGGGGATAGGGAGCAGATGGGGGCTGGGTCATGCCCCCTTGACAGGGATCAAGTTCATAGTCAGCAACGAGAAAGACAGGCTGAATATGAGTGAGGTAGGGAGAAGTCCGGGTCTTGCCCCACTCCCTCGGGGGCTGGCATCCCGGGCTGCATCATTGCATTGATTGTCTGAACAGCAGAAGGTTTCTGGCTGAGCCAGGTCGAAGAAGATGGCAGCCAGATGGGGAGTCTCGCACCAGTTGGGGGTCACGCAGCCTCGAACAGTGTAGCCAGGGCCCCAGTGTTCTGTGGTGAAGCAGAGGAGGAAGGGGAAAAGAGGGGTCAGTAGCTGTGTCTGACTTTGCCCGGGCTCCTTCAACCTCCTAACTGCCTGGGTATGGCCTTCCATGGGATCCTGTCCCAGCCTGGGATTCAACCCTGTCCTGGGTGTCTGGGGATGGAAATTGTGTGTGTGTGTGTCTGTGTGTGTGTGTGTGTGTGTCTGTCTGTCTGTCTGTCTGTATGAGAGTGGTGGGGTGTGAGTATGGATATGGAGCCTGGGTCAGTGTGACTGTGTGTAGGTGTGGAGGACAGTGTGGGGGAGGATAAGAGTGTGTGTGAGTATGTCTATATAAGTGTGTGTGAGAGCATGTGTGTCTGAATGTGTATTTGTATGTGTAAGTATGGCTGTATGAGTGTGACTCTATGTGTGTGTGTGTGTGTGTGTGTGTGTGTGTGTGTGTGTTTGTGTGTGTGTGATGGGGCAGTTTAAGTGACGCAGTGGAGAGAGCACCAGTCCTAGAGTCAGGAGGGCCCGAGTTCAAATGTGAACTCAGACTCTTAATTACTTAACTTTGTGACCTTGGACAAGTCACTTAACCTCATTGCCTTAAATAAATAAAAACAAACAACAACAACAAAAAGAGAGTATGTATGTGGGAATGTACCCGAGTGTGTGTGTGTGTGTGTGTGTGTGTGTGTGTGTGTGTGTGTGTGTTGGGGGGCTCTCTGTAGTCTCCATCTTCCATCTCTCTCTAGGACTTCCTCCCTTCTCATGATATAGGCTATGCGGGACCAGGTGACTGTTGCCGTCCTTTCTCAGTCTGAAGTCCTATGATTCTGTGAGTCTCTAAACCTCCCTTAGAAGGTCACAGGATCCTGTTTGCTTAGGGGTTCTCTGGTCCAGGTCCTCACTTAACAGAGGAGTCAACTGAGGCACATAGTCATACAGCTGAGAACTCTCAGAGACAGGATCTGAACTGAGGTCTTCCTGATGACGAGTCCAGTACACTATCCACCGAACTTTCCATTCTGGGAAGTCTCAACCCATAGGATGTTCTGCCTTTCTCCCCCCAAATTCCTGACTCAGTTTCTCCATCTTATAAGGAAAGATTTGTACTGGAAGATCTCTAAAGGCCTGCTCTGCCCTCTGTCCTGAGTCCTTCATGTTCCCTTCCCCAGGGGGATCCGCTAGCTTTTCCCAACCTGAACTCCCCTTCCTCATCCCCAGGAGGAGGAGTCCTTACGGTGGGTGCCGGTGGCTTCGAAGCACTTATTCATAGGACCCCGACAGGCAGTGGTAGTTGTCTCCTCCGGGGAGCAGCCGTGGGTCCCGTTCCCCTCGCAGCTCTGGCAACTGAGGGTATTTGGGGGATGGTCGGAAAGTTTCATCACTGGTGGGTAATGAGGGAGAGAGGGAGATCAGATGGGTCCTTGAGCCCTCTGGAAGCCAACTCCCCAAATCTCCCAGGCCCATCCCTTCCCTCCTGAAGCTTAGTCATTCCCTGCAATGACCCAGGCCAGCCTGAGCTTCCTCCCTTCTCCCTCCTCCTTCCCTTTCAACCTCCCTTCTCTCTCTTCTTTATCCTCCCTTCTACCTTCTCCTCTTTCCTTCCTCCATTCTTCCTCCTCCCTTCTACCCCTTTCTCCTCCTTCTCCTTCATCCTCTTCCTCCCTATTTCTCACTCCCCCCTCCCTCTCATTCTCCCTCCTCCTCCCCTCCTCCCCTTTCTTCTCTCTCCTCTCTCTCCTCCCTTCTCCTTCTTCCTCCCCCATTCTCCCTCCCATCCCTCCTCCCATCCCTCCTCCCTTCCTCCTTCCCTTCCTCCCCCCGGTCCCTTCTCCTTTCTCTCACTTGGGCCACGGATACACTGGCTGGAGTTGCAGCACCTCAAGAAGAGAAAAGTGATGTTGTTGTAGAAGCCCAGAGGGCCCGGGCAGTCAGGGAAGCTCCCACAGCCACGCACATAGCGTTCATCCGAAGGGCCCACTGTGGACGTCACATGGGGAAAGGCTCAGTGATGGCGAGGAGGCGAAGGAGAGGCTAATCTGGGAGGGCCACCCATGGGGGCCTCCCCTAGGGAGGGGGCTTCCCCTGGGGAGGGGGCCAGGGGTGGTTGCTGAGTTCACCTTCAAGACTGCTTTGGGTGATCCGCTCCAAGCACTGGTCCATGGGGTCCGGGCAACGGAGGATCTGGCTCCGACCTCGTTCACAGCTCTGGTCAGAGGAGGCGCACGACTGACATTCGAGGGTCCGAGCCCCATGGAAAGTGGGCAAGAGATCTGAATTGGAGGAAGGGGAAGGGGATAACTCTTTTAATCCCAGGTTGGGGGGGGGAGAGAGAGAGAGAGAGAGAGAGAGAGAGAGAGAGAGAGAGAGAGAGACAGAGACAGAGACAGAGACAGAGAGACAGAGAGAGAGAGAGAGGGAGACAGACAGAGACACACACAAAGAAACAGACAGAAAAGCAGATAAAAATACAGAAAGAGACAGAGACAGAGAGAGACAAATTGAGAGACAGAAGAACAGAGACAGGGACAAAGAGCAGCAGAGAGAATGGAAACAATAATGAAAACAGAAAAAGGTAGTTGGCAAGGGCTCCCCCTTTTACAGTGGGTGGCTCAGGACCCAGAAGCCCCTCCTACCCCTGCCCTCCAGTCCCCCTATTCCTTCTGTCCCAGTTATACTCCCTCTGGCCTCTGTCCTGATGGTTCCCAACTGAATCTTTTATTCTTTCCCCTTCTCATCTGGAGCCTGACTTGAGCCTTTGAATTCCTCATTATTCAAAGACTTTCTGAAGCTCCATCTCCCAGGAAATCATTCTCCACAGACCTTCTCTAACACATCAAACCCCACACCTGCAGCAAGGGAATTTTTCTAGCTCTGACTTTATATGTTTTGTAACTTCCCTGACCCTAGGGTCTCTTCTACCTATGGTCTAAGTTCTAAGGTCCTTCTCAGATCTGACCACTTATGTTCTGAACTCTAAGGTCCTTCCCAGTCTTGTCATTCCATGTTCTAAGGTCCCTCCCAATTCTGCCATTCCATAATCTAAGATTCTTTCCATTTTGACAATCTACATTTTTTTTCTTTTAAGGTCCTTCCCAGTACAGGTTCTAGGTTCTAAGGTCCTTCTCGGTTCTGACCACTTATGTTCTGAATATTAAGGTCTCTCCCAAGTCCTGCCATGCCATGTTCTAGGGTTCCTCCCAGTTCTGACAGTCTCTAGGTTCCCTTCCAGCTATGACAGTCTGTGTTCTGTGTTCTAAGATTCCTTCCAGGTCTGGAGTTCTCCTGCACTGACTCCTCCTCCTTCCTCCCCCTGGAATGACTCAGGGCTGGCTGGTCAGGGTTCCACTCACAGAGATCTGGTTCATTGCAGAGGTCAAAGTCACACACAGTCTCCTTCAGCATGATGATCTCCTCGTTTACTCGGTAGGACATGGAGCTGTTGTCTTTCCCAGTCACAGTACAGCCTTTTATCACCACCTCTAGTTCCTGGCCTCCTAGGGGAATAACATATGCACAGGGCATGCCTAAGCCCTTGCAGGGTGATCTCAGCCTCCCTGAAGTCCAGGATCCTCTTGGTAGCTCACCCAGAGGACACTGGCATTTGACACAAGACTTTCCATCCTTCACTTATTTCTCTGATTGGAAGCTTCATGAAGGCAGGTCCTGTGGCAAATATAGTACTTTGTACACAGTAGGTGTTTAATAAATTGCTCTGGGATAATAACAATAAACTAGCATTTATGTGGCACTTTAAGGGTGGTTGAACACTAATATTTCATGTGATTCTCACAACAATTTTGGGAGATAGGCACTATTATCCCCATTTTATAGATGAGGAAACTGAGGCACAAAGAGTTTGGGTCAGGATCACACAGCTGGGAAGTGTCTGAGGCCAGATTTGAAGTCTGGTCTTGCTGATTCCAAATCCTGCTCTCCGTCGACTGCACCACCAGATGAATGAACATCTTATCTTAGTAGACACAAGGGCAGGGAGTTATCTTACTAACTTTTAGGGTCTTCTTCAGTATGAGTGCATCTCAGCCCACAGTCAGTTTGTGGACTGAATGAATGAATAAATAAAGGTCTCCTCTCTGTCATGGATTGTGAGTTCCATGATGGCTGGGGTGGTTCTAGCCAGAATCCATATCTCTTCTAGTCCTGAGCATGGGCTCCATCCATAGTAGAGATGTTCAATAAACAGATGTTGAAATGACTCAGAAATCTATTCAATGGGGAGGAAGGAAGCATGTGTATTTGTATGAGTTAGGAGAGGGAGCCCAGATACGGAAAAGGTTTCAAGCCAGGTCCTAGAATGGGTCTCAGCTCATGTCTCCCAATCATTCATTCAAGTCAATTACAATCATGGGGCCACTTTTGACCTTCACCCCCTGATTTGACTGAAATGTGCTAGCTGCCAATTAAGAGCAGGTGACCAGGGAAAAGGAAGGATTCTGTAAAGAAAATAAACAAGGGCTTCAAGGTTAGAATAAAGGAGGAGAGGATGTGAAGAAACCAAGAGAAATCCTGATCTGTGTCAGGCTGGTGGGAAGACTTAACAAAGGAGAAACAGACAGTCATGTAATGGGTGGGAAGCTTTCCTTCTACAGGAATCTCTCTATGGGGAAAATGACCTCTTGGGTTTCTAGGAATGAGAATGTGCCTCCTTAGGGTGATTCAGGAGAGAAAAGCCAGGAAGGAAGGGAGAAGAATGGTGGTTGATGTTCCCTTTTGAGAATCTTGCCAGGATGGCTAACATTCAATGATGTAGGTAAGCTGGGAAGATTTCTATAGAGTGAAGGGAACAGAAGATGACTACAGAGAGATAACAAGATAGTAAGAACCCAAGAACTCTGAAAGACTTCAGAACTCGGATCTACATAATGAGAAACCATGACTCCTGAAGTCTGATGATAAAGGTGATACCTACACCTCCTGAGAGCGAGCGAATGGGTTCAAGATGCACTGTTGGTGCATGGAGGCTGTAGAAATGTATTGTGCTAGACTATTAATATTTGTTGCAAGGCAACGATCAGAGACAATTCTAAAGGACTTTGATGGAAAATACCATCTATATCCAGAGAAGGAACTTTAGAGTCTGAATGCAGACCAAAGAAATCTATTTTCAATTTTAAGTTTGTTTTCTGTTTTATCCTCATGGTTTTTCTTACTTTTTGTCTTCTTTCACAACTTGATTAATATGGAAATACATTTATAATCTATATTAGATTACTCACTTCAAGGAGAGAGGGGAGGGAGAAAAATGTGGAACCTTACAAAAATGATAGTTGAAAACTACCTCTGCGTGTAGTTGGAAAAATAAATTTATTACAGAAAAAAAAATTGTTACAAGGGTTTTTTTCTTTTTAAAAAAATTCAAGGGAGGGGAAGAAACCTATTCACTGAAAAAATAAAATAAAATGGGTGGAGAAACTATATGGCAGGGAAGGACAGATACTAAAGAATGAATAGGTGGACCACTCTCCAGGATAGATGAGGTCATGGTAACCAACAACAGAATGCAAGTCAGGCTTCTCAATTTGGATTTTGCCTGTGTTCTTTGACAAGGAATACCCCTTGTAAACCTCAATGGACAGACTGAAGATGAAAGTTTATACTAAAGAAAAATAAGGAGAGAGAAACTAGCTACTCCTAAGGAAGTCAAGTTCCCTGAATGAGATGAGTCTCAAGTATTGAACAGAATGGTGAGTTGGGATGGCCCTGGCTAATGGCGTGTTCATGCTAATATAATGCACGATAATAATTAACTAAGAACTAAGATCTAAATGACACTATACTGATATTATCTTACCTATTCCTCACTCTGGAAGGTAGGAGTTATTAAAATCCTTATTTTACAGATGAAGAAAATGAGGAAGGCAGAGGAGAAGTGGCTTGTCTAAGATCACATAGATAGGAAAGGTCTGAGGCAGAGTTTGAATACCAGACAGCCGATCTGGAGATCCATCCACAATCCAATTCTAGTTGCCTCAGGGACAGCTAGGGTCTCTGATGACCTTGATGGTCTGTGTGATGTGGTGAGAAAAGTAGATTTGGCATCAGAAGGAGTAGATTTGAATTCTGTCTCAGCTGTCCTTTAACTAGTAAATCTTGGCCAAATCATGTCCCAATCTAGGCTTCAGTTTCTTCATCTTTAAAATAAGGTGACAGAATTCTGAGATCCCTAAATCCATGAGTCCATGGACACTGAACCAAAGGTAAGTCTACTACATTTAACAAAGTCTATTAAAGGCTATAAAGGGAGGGGAAAAAATCAGCTAAGTTTAAAATGATCATCCAAGCTTTTGCCTGCCAAACATCTGGGGGGCTTCCTGGACTGTCAGGGTAAAGATGAGTCAGTAGTGTGAGGTGGCAGCCACAAAAACCAATGGGATCCTAGTTTGGATTGGTCTGGCTTCCAGAGAGAGGGAGGTGATGGTCTGTCTCACCCTTAATTGAGACCATATTTTGGGTAGGGTGTCTAGATCTGAGCACAAAGACAGTGAGGAATGTTCAGTGGAGGAATTGAATGTTCACCAAGATGTGAAGGTCATTGAATCATTGACATATGAGGATCAGATGGAACTGGGAGAATTGATGGATCTGGGGATGCTTAGCCTAGAGAAAAGACTTGGTCAAGTATTCTGAAAGATTGTCATGTGAAAGAGGGGATTAGATTTGTTCTTTCTGGCCCTGGAGGGCCTGAGAGTAAGACTTCAGCTCTTGTACAGAAAAACCTCCCAACAGTAGACATTTCTCAGTAAAATGGAATTCCTCTGGTGACAATAGTTCAATCAATCAATAAGCATTTATTAGTCACTGTCTGTATTTTCTTTTAGGTTTCTGCAAGGCAAATGGGGTTAAGTGGCTTGCCCAAGGTCACACAGCTAGGTAATTATTAAGTGTCTGAGACCGGATTTGAACCCAGGTCCTCCTGACTCCAGGGCTGGTGCTTTATCCACTGTGCCACCTAGCTGCCCCACTCTCTGTATTTTTTTAAGGCACTGGGCTAAATGCTGAAGATGCAAAGAAAGACAAAAATTCTCCAAAACCAAAGCACCAAGTCAAACCAAACAGTCTCTATCCTTGAGGAGATCATAGTCTGATGTGAGAATTCAACATAGAAATAACTATGTACATATAAAAGATATTTATAGGGTAAATGGAAGGTAACCTTAGTGGGGGGCTTGAGGGGGTGGAATAAGAGATCAAGAAAGGTATCCTGTAGAAGGAAGGATTCGGGTTGAGTCTTGAAGGAAGCCAGGAAATGAAGGTGAGGAGGCAGAGCATTTCCAGGTATGGTAGACAACCAGTGGCAAGTTTGGAGGAGGAATGGCTTGTTGGTAGAACCACATGGAAGCCACTGTCACTGAATTGTAATGTGTGTGGTGGTAGGAAGACAGGAAGGAGGGGGAAGTGCCAAGGTCATTTTTTATTTTATTTTATTTTTTTAGATAGAATGACTTGTTCAGGGACACAAAGTTAGTCAGAGTCCAAGATAAGTTATGATCTTAGGTTTTTCTGACTCTATATTCAAGGCTTTAACTTAGAAAGGTTTAGAGAAATCTCAGATTGGGAAGCTCAATAGGGAAGGAATCTGGAGAGGAGAAAGACAACAAGAAGAGAAACATTCCAGGATGTCATGAGGGGAGGAGGGAGAAAGGAAGAAGCAGAGAAAGATCCAGGGTCCAGAAAATTATGGGGGAGGCAGGTTGGAATGCCCTAAATATTTTATTAGTATTTCTTTTCCGGAATAGGTCCTTTCAATTTTTGACATTCTGTGAGGCAAATCTAACTCTAGGAATAATGTGGAGGTTTTAGTAGATTGGAAAGGACTCGTTACCACTCTGGAACGTTAGAACTTTTTGAAAAGGGGCCATCTAGATTAAAAAAAGGTAGCACTATTTATTGATTTGAATATAGGAGGAAATTGGGCGGCTAGGTGGCACAGTGGATAGAGCACCGGCCCTTGAGTCAGGAGGACCTGAGTTCAAATCCGGTCTCAGACACTTAATAATTACCTAGCTGTGTGGCCTTGGGCAAGCCACTTAACCCCATTTGCCTTGCAAAATCTCTAATATATATATATATATATATATATATATATATATATATATATATATATATGAGGAAATTAGGGGGAAGCAAGATGCAGATTTTTCAAAAAAGAGACTAATCTGCTGAAATAGTAGACAGTGGTGATGCAGTCCTATATGGACCATCCATCAGCATAGAAGGAAAAAGATGAGATGTTTAGGAAGCAGTTTTTTGGTCTGTCATGGAAAATTACCGCAAAAGTTAGAGGAAGTAGAAATTATGGGTTCCTCCTAAATTGACTGTCCTTTGGATCTGGGGATACTCTCCTTCCTCATCTCTGCCTCCTTCCTATTAGCATTCTCCTTGAACCCCTACAATTACGTCAGACCTAACATGTTTTTCTCTAGGTACACGTTGTTTTGTTCTGAGGACACTAGGTGGCACAGTGGAGAGAGGACTGGACCTGAGTCAGGAAGACATTTGTCCAGCTGTGACCCTCTCTGTGGCTCACTTTCCTCATCTGTGAAATGGAGATATTAGAACCTGCCTTCCAGATACTGAGAATCAAATGAGATCTTTGTAAAGTGCAAGCCTTGCAGCTAGGAAGTGGCCCCTTAAGCAACTCCTTTCTCTGAACTTGAGAATAAATGGTGTTCTAGGCCAGACATGTTATGATTCTATATAAAGGTGGTGTTTACAGACCAAAGGGAGGAATCCAGAGAGAGGGAGACACGGTGATTAGAGAGAAGAAAATCAGTGATGGAGACAGGTTGGGGAGACAAAGTCTAGGAACTGGCAAGGAACCAGCCCATTTTCTGAGACAAGTCAGACAACCCCAGTGAAAAAATCTGGGTTCCGATTACAGTTTGCTGTGTGATCTCTTTGGGCCTCAGATTTTCCATCTATAAAATGGGAGGTGAAAGGGATGGGTAATGTCTTCCAGGTCTACATCCTGGGTCTTTTTTTTCTTTTAGGGATCTAGGTGGTTTGGGGGCCTGTAGGAAATTTAAGAGAGATAAAGCTTCTACCCTGCCCTCAAGGAGATTCTAGTCTGACACAAGCTCCAAGAATGAACAAAAGATGGCCTCATTTTTTAGGGTTTTGCAAGGCAATGGGGTTAAAGTGGCTTGCCCAAGGCCACACAGCTAGGTCATTATTAAGTGTCTGAGGCCGGATTTGAACTCAGGGACTCCTGACTCCAGGGCCGGTGGCCTTTTCCTACAGTGGATTCCAGTTTTTACAAAATGAAGCCCCAAGGGGCAGGGTCAAACCAAAATGGTCCCCAGCCCGGCTTCCTCTACCCCCGCCCCCACTTTCATCTCTGGATTCTGCGATCAAGGTCCTCTGTCTCTAAGTGGCTCTGTCACCTGGGGTGTGTCCTTGGAGCCCCCCGGAGAAGCTAAGGGCCCTGGGAGACTGTCCGGTGCGCAGGGCCCTGCTTCCCGGGGGGCTTCCGGAGCTTGCCAGCCCCCTGCCAGGGAGGAAAGGGGCCAGCTCGGCCGGGTCCCGGCCCTCACCTCTCCGGCGGTTGTAGTAGAGGGTGGTCCGGCACAGCTCCTGTCCCGGGGGGCAGGTTTCGATCTCGCAGTCCCCGTTGCTCTCGCAGTGGTAGCAGCGCAGGCCGGAGGAAACTGCGAAGTCCGGGGGGCGAGGCTGGTGAGGGAGGCCCCCCGGCCGGGCCGGCGCCGGCGTCTCAGATTCGGGCTCCGCCCCCCAGATCCCAGCGCGGCCCCCCACTCTGTCCCTGCCCCCCGGAGCTCCGTCCACGCCTGCCACGAAGTTCCTCCGCTCAGCCCCGGTGCCCCATCCCCGCCCCGCTAGATGCCAGCTGCCCCTTTGGCGTGGTTTCTCACCCCAGTCCTCACCTTGTCCTTCACCCCGACTCTCACCCCCTCCGTGCCGGCCCCCGGCTCTCCCCTGGACCCTTCCTCACGGACCTCCACCTCGACCCCCCCCCCCCGTCTCTTCTCCCCCAACTGTGGGTCCCCTCTGGTGCCTTACTCATCCAGGCAAACGCGTTTCCCCCCGGTTACTCATCCCCCCTTCCCTCCGGGGGCTGCTTCCTTCCCGGCACCCCCCCGCCCTCCAGCTGGACTAAGTTCCTCTAATCGAGTTCCCCCACGGAGGTTCCATCTTCAGTCCCTCCCCCCCGGGGACCCCTTCTTATTCCCATGCTCCATCTCTCCACCAGCCTCCTTTCTCTTCCAGAAAAGCTCATCCACCACCCAATTCGACCACTTTCTCCCTGTGACAACCCGGATCAGTCACTTCCCCTCCTTGGGCCTCAGTTTCCTCATCTGGAAAATAAGGGGCTTGGATTAGATGGCTTCCAACCCCAGATCTAAGATCCAGAATCATTTTTCAGCAGACGAAAATGAGACCCCTGAATGAGGACCTGCTTGTCCCCAAGTATCTGTTTCGACTTGCCTTCTTCCCTTTTCCTGCCGTTCTCCTCTCCTTCTTTCATGTTCAGTCTCTGTCTTTAGGGGCTTCCTCTATTTGTCTCTCTGCCTTACTTTGCCCCTTTCTCCCAAACTCCAGAATCCCTTTCCCAGACTCCTACCTTGAACCTGGGCAGCGGCCAGCGACAGGAGACACAGGGTCAGCGCCCTCATGTCCAGTTAGCTCTCCTCACCAGGACTGAGCCAGGGAAGATTTGTTCCCACCCCTTAAGGGAGATTTCAACATCACTCTTGGGGCCAACTCCTCTCTGAGGCCCCAGGAACTCCCTCTCCCCGCCCTCCCCGCCCTCCCCACCCCGATGGCTAATTCCTTAGCTCTGGGGTGTGTCTTTCCCTCTCCATCTGTCTGTCGGTTTTGGTACGTTCCCCTTTTCCATGTCTGTCTCTACTTGTCTCAGTCTCTTTCCATCTAAGATTATTCTGTCTCTGTCTCCCTGTCATTCTGCGTTTGTCTCTCCAGAGTTCTTTCCCCCATCTTTTAGCTTGTCTTTTTCTTTTCCTGTGTACTTTCTCCATCTCTGTGTCCACTTGTGCCTCTCTTTCCCTGCATTTCCTTGGCTCTAATTTTCTTGCAAGGCAATAGGACTTGCCTAAGATCACACAGCTAGGTAAATTTTTAAATATCTTTTTTTATTAAAAATAAATTTTAAATTAAAACTTTTTTTAAGGTAGAATTTGAACTGGTGTCCTCCTGACTTCAGGGTTGTTGCTCTCTCCACTGTGCCACCCGGCTGCCACCTTTGACTAGATCTCAATCTCCTTCATCTTTCCCCCCCATGTCTCAGTCTCCATCCTTAAGCTCCACTAGTCTCTCCCTAATTTCCCAATCTGATTTCTTGCACCTTTCTCTCCTCTCAACTTTTGTCTCTCAGTCTCCATCTAACTTAGCCCTTTATTTCTTAGTCTGTTTCTTCCTCTCTCTTCATTGTTATGATAAAGCCCTGAGCCTGGAATCAGGAAGCCCTGTGTTCAAATCTATCCTCAGACACTTCCCAGATGTGTGTGACCCTGGAACAGTCAATTTATTTGTTTGCCTCAGTTTTATTAATGTAAAATGGTAATAACAACACTTAGTTTGAAACTCGGTGACCAAGTGAGATAATAGTTCTGCTTGGCAAACAGTGGGTGCGTATTTCCTTTTTCCTCCCTTCCCTGTGTCAGTCTGTCTCTCCATGTCTGTGCAATGTTTTCCTCCTTCCACATCCCTCCCAACAAACTCTGTGTGTTCTTCCATTGTTTTTCAATGTTTCCCCTAGATCTGACTTTCTTCTTCTTCATGTCTTTGTCTCTCCATCTCTGTCTTGCATCTCTGTCTCTCCAACCTGAAAACTGATGAGCCCTGGACCTAGTAGAGAAAGGTTCCAAGTGCCTCTACCAATTCTTTCAAAAGCTCCAGTCTGGGGCAGCCAGGTGGCACAGTGGATAGAACACCAGCCCTGGAGTCAGGACCACCCAAGTTCAAATCCAGTCTCAGACACTTAATTACCAAGCTGTGTGACCTTGGACAAATCACTTAACCCCACTGCATTGCAAAAAAAAAAAGAAGAAGAAAAAAAGAAAAAAGGCCCCAGTCAGGGGCAGCTAGGTGGCTCAATGTACAGAGCACTGACCCTGGAGTCAAGAGGACCTGAGTTCAAATTTGACCTCAGATACTTACCTAGCTTGTAAAAACCAAAAGAAAAAAGAAGTCTCTAGGCTGTCCATACTGGGTGGGTGATTGACTCACACTGGGCTGGGTCAGCTCCACCCCAGCCACTTTCAGATTTCTAGCCCCAAGGATGTTTACCCTTAATAGGACAACCCTGAAGAAACTCACAGGGAAACAATGTCCTTGTCCATGACTTCCAGAAGGTGATGCTATGATATGCAAGTGAATTGGATTTAAGTGAGGGAAGACTGGACAGAGTCCCCAGCCTCACCCTCTCCTCTGGAGCCATCTGGTACAGTGGTCACATGTGGATCACGATGACTAGAGATGGTCCAGATGCAGGGAAGGCCTTGGCCTTTTGAAGCTAAGATCTTTCCCAAGTTTAAGACACATCCTGGAGCTGAGATTCCATCCCTCTGTGCATGGGTATCAGGTAGGGTGTGGCACTGAGAGGTGAGTCAAGTCTCTGCTCTCCAGTTTCCCTCCAGGAAGTGACCTCAGCTTTGGTTATTTCAGGTCAGGTATGTGTCACCCAGACCCTGTCCTCAGCCTCCAAATCTCTCCTCTCTTACAGCCCACTCCCCACTGACTCTCTTCCCCTCAGGACAGACACACACAAAGGACAGAACCAGACTGGAACAAATACACAAAGAGGCAAGGAAGCCTTTCCCAAACTTTCATAGGAAGTTTCATCTCCATCTCCCAGCCTTTGCCCAGTGATGGTGATGGAGGGCAAATCTATTCCTGGAATTCCCTCCCTCTCACCTTTGCCTCACATCATTCCTGGTTCCTGCCTTCTTCAGGAAAGCCTTCCAGATCTCCCCTTCTTTTGGTAGCACTTTATCTCCTCACCCCAAATTAATTTGGATTTACTTATAGGAGTTCTAGAGATAAAGATGGAAGGGATGAGACCAGATAGTCTGATCCTCATTTTAGAGATGAGGGAAACTGAGGCTTAAGGATGTTAAGGGACTTGTCCAAAGTCACACAAGATTTGAATTTAAGTCCTGTTTCCAGAGTCAGCCTGCTTTCCCTTGTACTCCCACCTTTCTTTGTAGCTCGCCTCCTCACCCTGTCCAATCAGTTGTAAAGTCTATGGATTGCTATCTTTTAATTACACCTCTCACATTGGCTCCTTATCTTCATTCTCTTGTCAGCAACCTAATTACCTCTCCTCTGTCTGTACTATTGTAATTAGTCTAATTGGTTGGTTCCTTTATTCTGGCCTTTTCTCCTCCACTCCACTACAGAAATAATCTGAGATAACAGATTTGACTGTTACCACCCCCCTCTTCTCAAATCACTTCCTTGGCTCCCTATGACCACCAGGAAAAATGCAAATTTCTCTGCCTGGCCTTTAGGGCACCGGGCAATCTGGATTTAACCCTTCAGACTTTGGTCTCCTTTAGGCACTTGACCTTTCAGACAAACTGGTTATGATTTTTGAACTCCTAAATGAATCTGGCTCCATATACAGAGGTCATCTTTGTTTTCTAGGATGCTCTTCTCATCTTTGCTGTTCAGATATGACATTCCTATTGGCTTGGCTGCCACTTCCTCTGTAAAGCCTTCCCTGATTATTTGAATTTAGTGTTCTCTCATTTCCTCTCCCCCGGACCCAAAAGCTCCTTGAGGGTAGGGCCCAGTTTGGTTTTTGCCTTTGTAGTCTCAGCACTTTGCCAGTGGTGGGCACATAGATGCCTAATAAAGTTTGCTGGCTGGCATTGAGGTTCTGCCTCTTCTGAGTCCTTTTCCCTTAGAACTTTCTTGCATATTGGTGCTAAAAGCACCCCTTCCACCCATGTCCTTGCCTTCTTCCCCCACAATTCCATCCTTCTGTGTGGGGCAATCCCTTCACCGAGTTTCCTCGTCTCTTGTTAATCTGAAATTGTTATCTGGAAGGATCGGGTAGAGCCTATGGTCCCCTACAGGACCTTGGACAAATTCCTCACTGTTCTTCAATTGAATGGCAAGTGGATGGATGGGTGGTGGGGCTGGACCGTCTTCTAGCTCTAGTATCCTATAGCTTTAGGTCCAGGCTAAAAGCCCTCATGGAAGATCCAAGGGGTAAACCGTTAGTCATAAGCTCTAGCTCTGGAAAGGACCCTAAAGGGCAATGATTTCACTTTCTTTTTTTTTTTTTGAAAGATTTTATTTATTTTGAGTTTTACAATTTTTCCCCTAATCTTTCTTCCCTTCCCCACCACCCACAGAAGACAGTCTGTTAGTCTTTACATTGTTTCCATGGTATACATTGATCTAAGTTGAATGTGATGAGAGAGAAATCTTATCCTTAAGGAATGACTACACTTTCTGAGGGCAATTAGATGGGTCAATGGATAATTGCCCATTGGCCAAGGAGTCAGGAGGATCTGAATTCAAATCCAGCCTCAGACACTTGCTAGCAGTGTGTGACCCTAGGGCAAGATGTTTAACCTCAATTGCCTTAAAAAAAAAAAGGAAAGAAAAAAATGGTATTTTTACTATTAAAAAAAGAATGATCTTTTTTACTATTCCCTGATTATGTCATGTGGTTTAATCATAGAGTTTCTCTTCACAGCTGAGGGATTAAAAATGAGCGGATTTGGGGATAGGGATCCATGGTCCAGGTCATCCTAGGTTCTTTTGAGATTGTGGAGAGATTTACGATCTCAAAGAACAAAGAACAAAGTCCCAGGACCCAAGGGAAGAGATCTTTGTAACACATGTTGTGTTATTGGGGGGAGGTAGGAAAACAGACCAGAGGGTCAAGGCGAGAGTAGATTGGCCCAGATTTTCATCTACACCCCTCCCCTTCAGGAACACAGGTTCACAGAGGGAAGTCTTCTTGAGGTCACACAGTGAATCCATCTACCACCGAACTGAAGCCAGCAATGAGTCGAGTGTCCTTACTCCCAGGATCTTAATTTCATCTGACTGGTCCAGACTGAGCTAGGTTAGCTCAGGGAATAAGACGTCTGTCTCCTCTCCTGCTAGCCTCCATTCTCCAGGGCCTCCACCTCATCTCTCTCATTCCCCTTTAACCCTGAGGTGTTTGTTCTGGCTAGCTGCACCTTGTGGGAAGGAACTGGGGCCTTGGTCATACAGGAACCCGGCCCCAGGGTTTCTCCAGTGTCCAGGTACCCATCTCAATGCTCTCATTTCATAGAAAGACAAATAGAGAAGAGTAAGGATCTGGACCCATATCACACAGGGAGGATCTGGCAGAGATAGAGAGTGCTCCCATTTTTCACTCTCCACCCCCAAACCCCCAAGGCTGAAACAAAGCTTCCCAGCCCAGGTCCCTCATCCCTTCGACTCTGCTCCTATGAAGTGAACACCCTCAAGGGGGTCTACCACTCCATGATGATGGGAATATGTCAGACAAACCCTCTCCCTCTTTTGCCATCCAAATCTGTCTGGCTCAGAACCTCCTCCTTCTCTTCCTATTCTCATAGGAAACCTGTTTTTCAATACTTTTCTAGGGCAAACATCCCCCTAGAATAAGACTTCCTTGCCCCAGTCCCCCCCCAAAAGAAACCAAATACAGAAAAGAAACTTGATTATAGAGATCCTTCTACAAGTTAGACAAGCTAGCTTGAATTTTTCTCTGCCCATCATTTAGCACACTGTGACCTGCCTGCCCTTCATTACTGGGTGCTGCCATCCAGAACATCATATGAGGAAGTATTTAGCCTGAGAGTATTTTGACCAGGAATTCACCTTTTTTTCCTATTGGACTCTAATAGCAGTTGGATCTTTAGTCCCATTCTCAGTTTCTAAATGAATGCAAAAGTAAAATGTGTAAAATTACAAAGTCAATAAATTCTATTGAGACACAAGTCATAAAAACATTAAAGAAACAAATCCACTCACCCTGGGTTAACCACAATCTCTTAACTTTAAGGACGACCTAAGACCCAGAGAGGACAAATCTCCACCCAAATTGATATATCTACCTTTTTTAGAATCATGGAATCTGAAGCTAGAAAAGTTCTTAGAGACCATCTGGTCTGACCTACTATATTACATTTTATTTTTAGTTATTCAATTTAATTTTTTAAACTATCATCTACTTTTTTCACCCTCCCATCTTTCCCTCACTGGAAAATAAAAGAAAAATAAAATCTTTATAATTAATTATCCTCTTTGGTTTACATAGAAGGTGGCCTAGAAACAAGATGACAGAACACAGGATTTAGACACAGAAAGATGCAGATTCAAATCATGAGATCCTAGATTTATCATTTAACCTTACCTGTAAAATGAGGACATTAGGTTCCATAGCTTCTAAGGTCCCTTTTGGCTCTGAATCTATGATCATATGGAAGCTGAGGCATAGAGAGAAAAGAATGGATATGCCCAAGGTTATACAGGGAATCAATCTGCCATCCAAACATGGGTCTTCTTAGACCCTATGTTGAGCTGGGTCCTTGGCTTGGGGTACATCAAAAAAAAGGCCATTTTCCTTTTGGTATAGAAGGGGTTAGTTGGTTCTGGGCGGGGGCCATCCTTATCTCCATTGGTTGTTTGTATTTCTATCTTGCCCAGCCCCTGGTGCCTGGATAAAAGGACCCAACGCCCTCTGTTTGACTTTCTTCCCAGGCCCTCTTGTCCTTGCCACCATGGTTCTTTTGGTTCTAGGATTCCTGTATGTACTAATCGCACCCGTTGGTGAGTATATGGGTTCCTGTGGTGGTGAGATGTCTGCTTTCCCTTGTCTTTTGTGGGTTCTTGCTTCCTCATCTATGGAAGCTTTGGGTCTATGTTCATTTTCACTCTGATCTGATTTTGGGCACCTCCGTGCCTTTCCCTGGGCCTCAGGTGTCTTCAGGATGGTTGAAAACAATGATCTTTAATGAGTCTTTTCTGCTTTGACTTTCTATGATCTCAAGAATTCAGTGACAAGTCTTTGGTCTTTGAGGAGGTGGGTTCTCTTGATCCCTTCCCATGATACACACATTCTCCCTCATGAACATCCTAAGCCGCTGGGTCTTCCCTCTCATGGTTATACTCTGGACCATTCTTGCTCTAACCCTTGCTCCCTCTGCCCAACACACATTCTATTTCCCACTGGCCCTCTCCACCCCCATTTCACCTCTGCCTTGACCTAGAATGATTACACTGAATTGGAACCAAGAGAATTGTCTGCTAGAACTAGCTTGGCTACTCTGTGACCTTCGGTTCATGGCTTAAAGTTCTCTGGACCCCCAAGAGGCCCTTCTGTAAACTTAGCATGATGACTGTGGTGCCCTCTAAGCTCCATTGTAGCTTAAAATCTTATTCTCATATTGATGTTTGGCCTCTGGGCAAGACATTGCTTTCTCTGAACCTCAGTTTCTTCTTCTGCAAAATGGGATGGATTGGACTAGGTCAGGGATTCTTTCCCTTTTTTGTGTCATGCACTTCTTGGGGCAGTCTGTGGAAGCCTAGGGACCTTTGTTCAGATTTATCTTTTTAAATAATTGAAGGAAATGCTCAATTTTCCAGATCTAAATTTTTTATGAATTATTAACTGGACTTGATTCTAACTAGGAATTAGACTTGATTCTATCTCCAAGTATTTTACCAGCTTACAATTCTCTGACCCTAGAACCAAAGTGGTTCCATGAAGTTGGGTTGATTTCCCTCCAGGCTCTGGGCCTGTTTCCCTCCTCCATTAGGCTGAGGGGATTGGGCCCGTTAGCTCCTCTAATCCCAGTCTCTCGTGACTCTTTTCACTTCTTCAGAATCCAGGCAGACAATATGTGAGTCCTGCTCTGCTCCAGGAAAGTGCCAGATCATCACATGCCCTGACAAACAGAGCTTCTGCCTTCGCAACTATACAGGATCTGGTGTGGACAAAGCCCAAGGGAGACGAGGGAGGGACAGAGCAGGGAGTGGGGAGAGTCTGGGAATCATCTCCTTTGCCTTACTTACCTACAGTGAGACAATGGCCAGGAAGGGGGAGACCTGGGGTTCCTGAAGGGTTGAGTGTTAGGAGCTGGAGCAGGGCTGGGAAGGAGCGATCCCTTGATCACATACCTACCTCCCCCTGCCCCCCCCCCCCTGCAGACAACGGTCTCTGGAAGTATCCCTGCATGGATAACCAGACTTGTCAAGAATACCTTCACACTTTGAAAACTCATTCGGCCTCTTGCTGCCAAGGAAACTGCTCAGGTATGGACATCTTTGAGGCAAGTACCCCTGGCATACCCCCAGGAAGAACAGAAGCCTCCAGAGGGCATGTGTAGAGTCTTTTGAAGTTTTCCTCTCGGGGAGGGGGTCCCGCTCATTGACCCTGATTGGAAGCTCTGGAGGAGCCCTTTTAGATGCAGTTCCCTCTCTCCCACCCTCTCCAAAGCCCTTCTTCTCTCTCTGCAGTACCCAGTACCACACCCAAGTCTGCACCCAAGCCCAAGAACACTACCTGTTACTCCTGTCCAGAGACTGGTCCCTGTAATCACTTCATCTGCCCTGCTGAGAAGGATACTTGCCTTAGCACTGTGGAAGTCCTAGGTGAGTGGCCAAAGTGGCCCCCCCAAGCACACTTCCCCATCCAGGGGAGAATTCCGGGATGGACCCCCCTGTAGGAGAGGAGGTAAGCTGGGGCTGCTACTTAGTGGCAGTCACGAAGGATCGATTTCCGGCTCACCTGCCCACTCCCTGCAGGTGATGATGCCTCACTGGCTGAGGCCAAAGGTGATCTGCATTTTAATCTTTGGATTCCATTGGTAGCTTTCCCCATCCTGTCCAGCTTCAAAGACTTTTGAAGAAAGACAGGGACAGAGACAGAGAGAGAAAAGAAGAGATACCAAGAAAGAACCAGAGACATACAGCTAGAGACAGAGGTGGGGACATGGGAGAAGAACTAAATGGAGAAAAGAAGAAATAAAGGCAGAGTAGTATAGGTAAAAGAGTAAGAAACATGAGTCACAAATCGGGTTCAAATTTGGATTCTGCTTCATCCCTAGTTGATCCTAGGTAAGACTCTGCTGTGGCTGGGACCTGGAATCAGGGGAATAGAGTTCAAATTTGAGCTCCACTCTACACACTTGCTTGATGATCATGAACATGGGACATTTTCCTCTTTGGGTCTCAGTTTCTTATTCTGTTAAATGGGGAGTTTGGGTTTGATGAAAGTCTGTAGGGAGACACATGAACAGGAAAAGATGGCAGAGAGAAACCAAAGACCCAAATGCATAGGAATTCCCCAGGGCTCCTCTAAGGCAGAGGAGAGAGAGTGTGTGTATACCTGCTTCCCATCCTGGGGAACCTTTGCCCAGAATGAGCTGCCAAGGCCATTGGCAGCAAGGGTTGGGAAGAGGAAGAAGAGGCTGATGAGAGCAAGGCATTAAGGTCTGCTGGGTGGTGGGGCCTGAACTCTGTCCTTTTTGCCTGTTCTATTGCCAAGGTGAGTTTCGAGGGACAAAAAAACCTCCCTTCAAACGGAATGGTTCCTGTGTGGCACCTGAGGACTGCCAGCCTGGTGTCTACAGCCTGTCTTTTGGCTCCCGGGAGGGCCTTTGGGTCAATGTCACCTGTTGCACTGGTGATAATTGCAGTGAGCCCTCTGGGCCAGGTATGCTGTCATCAGACAGGGCGTGGTGGGTTAGGGGAGGCCAGGCTCATCAGATGACACCCCCTCCTCACCATCTTGTGCCCTCACTTCCTCTTCCCTGGATTCCTCAGTGGTTGTGCCGAATGGTCAACCCAGTGATTTCCTGTGTCCCGTGTGCTCCCCTCACGACTCCTCCTGTGATGAAGACTTATACGTACAGTGCTTTCAAGGGGAGACATCCTGTGTCAACATGAACTTGATTGAAATTCAAGGTAATGGGGGAGGAAGGGGGAAAGAGGTTGAGAGGGGAACCCCACATGGGAAGCAGGGAGCTGCTTATCCTCACCCTGCCTGCCTCCCCGCTTCTTGCTCTAACTGCCCATCTTTAAAGTGAAGGAACCAAACCCAGTGATCTCTGGACTCCCATTCTGGCTTTAATGTTCTGGGGCCTGGGGTCGGGGGATGACTCGGGGAAAGGAAGGGGTCATTTTCAGTCTCCCTGGGAATGAGGATGGGGATGGGTGACCCAGGCTCCAAAGTTTCCCTGGATTCATATCCTTTCCTTAGGGGGTGTGAAACACATCATGCGAGGGTGTGGCTCCAAAGACCTGTGCCAGCTGCCTGAGAACCACACTCTGGGTCTGGACTTCCAGCTTTTTGGGAATCCAAACTGCACTTCCACCCGTCAGGCTATATTGAACTCCAAGTGCCGGCACAACAGAGCACCTGGCTCTATTCGTGGTGCTCTCCTGCCAGCCCTGGTGGGGGTGTGGATGGCCTCTTGGCTTGCCTAGGAGCCCATCCCCATTCTGCTGTGCTGCATGCTCATCTCCCCTAGTCTCAGCAGGAAGAACCTGTCTTTTTTCTGATGACTCCTTCAGAGTCCTCTTGGACAAACCCAGTCCAGAGGATCCCTCAAACACCAGAATCCCCAGACCCTGCCCCACAATGTTGGCCAGTCACCAATTATACATTAGTTCATTTCCCCCAAATGTTCAATGTCTTCTCTTGAATCCTCTCCCATTCTCATCTTGCCCTTCAATACACCTAAGTTGAGTCTTCAATTCTTCTGAAATCCCCTAGTCCTTAGGGGGAGGTCTCCCAGCCTTACCTGGTCTTTCCAGACTCTCCTAGAAGACTGTCATAATGGGATCCCCCTGTGGTGGATGTGCTGGGGGAAAGGTGGGAACTAGGGGATTCTTGAAACTCAGGAACCCTGAGTTGTCATTGAGCTAGACTGACCCCACATTATGTTCAGAACACAAGGGTAGAGAGCTACTAAGCTGCCTAAGGAAGGGTGAACCAACCCAGGTCAGGAAAATGGTCACCTATATATACCTCCTATTCCAGGAAATCCTCCCTGAGCACCCTCACCAACAGAAAGCTCTCCTCCCCAAGCCTCTGGAGGCATTACACACACTGTATATAGGCACAGAATCATGGCCGGGGGCTTTGGAGTCACATGATCCAAATTCAAATCTCATGTTTGTCGTCCCCCCCACAAATGAGAGTGTTGGACTCAAATGCCCTCTAATATCTCAGAAGTTCTAACCCTCTAGCCCTAATCTCTGTTCAACAGATTAGAAAACCAAGGGCCAGGGAAGGAAAGGGATCAGCCGGGCTGATGTTGTTGGGAGAGACAGAGAGACAGAGAGACAGAGGAGAGAGGAAGAAGAAGAAGGAGGAGGAGGAGGGGGAGGAGGAGAGAAGAGAAGAGAAGAGAAGAGAAGAGAAGAGAAGAGAAGAGAAGAGAAGAGAAGAGAAGAGAAGAGAAGAGAAGAGAAGAGAAGAGAAGAGACAAGAGAGGGGGAGGAGAGAGATAGAAGGGGCGAGAATGAGATAGAGACAGAGACAGAAAGAGGAGGGAAGAGAAAGAGGGGGAATAGACAGAAGAGAAAGGGGAGAGGCAGAGACAGAGAGCCAGAGAAAAGGAGAGAGATATTCATGTATGTGACTGACATTTCTCTACTAGGCTATGGCTTTCCCTAGACTGTGAACTTCCTAAACAGAGGCTCTGTCTCGGTTTCCGGTATAGGATCCTATGCACAGAATCAGGGGCCAGTCACTTGATCAGTGGGGGGGGGGGGGCTATCTTGCCTTTCCCCTCCCCCCCTCAGGCTCCACTCATGAGGTCACCCCAGTGGGCATTGTTGGCCTGGGTCCTAGCTGGTGTTACCCGGCTGGGCGGGGCCAGCCAATCAGCCGCTAGTCCCTGTTATAATGGCCCTTAGCAACAGGGTAAGAGCCCAGGCAAACGGGGAGAGACCCCTTGGTCGGGGAAGAGTCTGAGGGGTGTGGGAAATTCCTCTGTGAATGTGAGTTGATTTTGGGGGGGAATGGAAGCCAAGGTGGGGGAGA